>NC_091824.1:136025134-136167634 GCF_038994185.2 Dermacentor albipictus
AATAAGGATCTTCAGCTAGTCATAAGACCACGATGGATGTCGTCTGCTGTCACGTTTCTTTGCAATTCGGTCTTCTCATGGCCTCTTGGCTGTTGCTGGCTTTGTGCATGCAAAACAAAAACTTAGTGGCGTCTTTATGAGCGTTATGGGGCTGTGCGCGTTTTTATCAAAACCGAAGTGTATTTGATGGTACTCGTAATGCAGCGTGGTGACATAAATATAAATCTGTGTGCGTTGAGTGCGTTCGTGTTTGTGTGTGTGCGTGTATGTTATTTCACAGCATCACTCTTGTTCAAGCAGTTCACATGATTTTTGTATCAATGGTGGTACGTTATATTATTCGGAATTTCTTTTTTATGTCATCGTATTGACATCCCGCTTGATAGACAGGATCACCATCCGTCGAATCAGCAACACCGTGGGCACAGACACAACGTCGCTTCGACTTAGTGCTATGAGTTGTGTAATAGAAGGCTGAGGCTGACTACGATGCTCGTCATTGTAGTTATGTACACGCACGGCGGTCATCGCAAGCTTGCTGATCTTACGAAAAGCTTCAATTTTGTGAATACGCTTTTTTCGTAAGATTTTTCTTACGCCAAAATTGTTTCGTAAGTGAAATCCGTCCCTCGATTTAATTTACAGGAAAGTACAGAGAAGTCACCATGAGCAGGTGTGCCCTATAGCCTCTTCCTCTGCACAGGGGAAAATGGGAAACGATAAGGAGGAGGGAAGGAGTGGGTACCTATCTACATTACACTATGGTTATACAAAAGCGGCTAGTCCAGTACCATGACTTGCAGGAATTCGTTGCCTGTCTCTCGTTGCCTGCCTTGCAGTTGGAGTGCCAGGTCATGAGCTGCAGGAACAGCGCCCTGTGACATGCCCTGTGACATGTCATGCGCCTGCCGACGCATGACCGTGGAAACGATACGAAGTAACTATCTGCGAGCAACGTTGTTGGATGCTAGTAACGTTGTCTGGTAAGCGACCGTGCAACGCCTGAAAGAAGGAACTCTGCGCGCCGTTTACAAAGACCGCGTCGAAGGCAGCACGACTGAGTACGTGCAATGCCGCCTGGCCGGTCACCCTGCGGCCGGGGAAAAAGGCGTCATTGCCACGCCTGCGGCCCATCCTCCGCCGCAACGCGGCAGAAACCGATCTCGGCGGGAACGTGGCGCATGCGAGTTTCCTGCTCGCGTGAAACTGGAGACCAACAAGAGAAAGAAATTCATTCGCGACGCACGGCCGCGCGATAAGTAAGACGACCCGTAACCAGACGGCGACCGACCCTGGGGGTGGCCACGTGACGTCTCTTCCAACGACGCCGGTTTCGTGTGTCGAGCGCGCGCGCGCGTCTATCTCGCCGCTTTATAACGCATCGTCCTCCCAGGAGCGCACCCATTGCTGGATCGTCGCACTACCCGGACGCTTGGGCACGGCAGAAGTCGAGAGCACCCCGCCACGCAAGTTCACGAGCTGAGATGGCGTTCATGATTCCCATCGTCAAGAAGGACTACAACCTGTACGAGGCAGCGGGTAGTCCCAAGACGTCGTCGCCCTGTGGCAGCCTGCAGAGCCGATCCGGGAACAGCAGTCTTTCGTGCTCACCGGGCTCCAACATGGGCGACAAGTTCAAGGACCGCAAGCAGTCGTCCGCCAGCCGGAATGACTCGTACACGTCCAGCTACTCGGTCTCATCCACCAAAAGCTCCTCAAAGTTGAACGATGCCTTGAAGAAGCTGACGGGACAAGGCAAGGGACCTAGATAACGGCACATGGAATCCGCAAATGTGAACCCGCACTTCAGAATAAGCTAGAAGAACACGGTCATCCGAATGCTGACCAAACCACTGTGTGTTCCTGAAGTGAATGGAGCACGAATTTTGAAGTGTTTGGCTGTAACGTGAAGGAAACAGGCGCCGCAGCCCTTGAGCGAAGAGCCCGGAACAAACTCCCCTTGCAACATGCAGTTCGACGGACGACACCAGCTGTGCCGCGACAAATACCTCCAGCATCTGACCAGTCGATCGAGAAAGAATGACGACTCAACGCCACAAGGTCCCCCTACCGGCACCTTTCAAGATCTGAATGACTCTGCAGGCAAGTCAGCAAAGTGCAGCTGTGGACATATCAGCTGTGAAACGGGATTTTATTCGCTTGTAAAGAACTCAAGAACGCTTTGTAAAATTTTATGGGATGCTTTGTACATTAATGAAGCCTTAAGAAAGTGCAATTTACTTGTATACGTGATTTCTTATTGATCCCTTTCATGGGAAGAACTGTCTCGTTCGGGTCCATAGAAATCGTCCTCCACCAAAAGTTTGTGTCATGAATTTTGTCATTTTAAACTATTTATGTGTGTTTATATGTAAGCCATGGTATTTATTTGTACATATAACCTGGAATATGAATAAATGAATCTTTAGAAAACAGGCATTTGACTTCACCAATTTTGCAAGTGTTTCATAGCCAGAGCTTCAACTCGAGTTCCGTAGCTTTTCCACTGTGAAGCCGGAGAATGGTGCTTGTACAGCCGAATCATTGCTATAGATACGTCCGTGGGAGCTTTGCACCGGTGTTGCAGTACGCGTGGCGCACAATCGGCAAGACTTTCTTTAGGGAATCAACCCGTAAGCTAAATTTAACCGGAGTGCAACTGGAAACGTTGGAAGCTGCATGCTTCATGAGAGAGAAAGAAAGAAATGAGATAGGAAAAGCAAGGATGTCAACCGGAACATATGCTTCCGGTTTGCTACTATGAACTGAAGGAGGGATACGAGGGAAAGAAATACGGAAAGAATAGCGCAGAAAAAAATCCGTGCAAGCGGGGAAAAAAGATACAAGGGGAGGGTCACGCCTGCACATATCAAAGTCTCTCTAATAGACCACTCAAACGTAGAAACTTCAATGTCGCCCTGACAGATTTCTGGTGTGACGACCATATAGGCCGGCATTTTAGGATTGTCTTCCAAAAGCGGTAAGTCATTGAGACGAGCCAACGTGGTCACGAGCAACTGCAGTTGTCTGCGTGCGATATAACTAAGACAACGGTAAATCACATGTTCTATTGCTTCCTCGCTACCGCTGCCGTCACAAACAACACTGTCGTTTATTTAGATGGCGAAACCAAAGGAGTTTGTGAACGCTACGCCAAGTCACAGTCAGCAAAGTACTGTTGTCTCGGTTGGGGATAGTCCAGATGGACGACAGAGTCGATGAGAGGGGTCAAGGTGATGCAGACTTGTGCGTTGGAAGCTTCATGTGTTCCATATGGACTATTCCATTTCACTTATGAGGAAAATAGCTACTTGCGTTACCAAAAGCTTTAGAGTTTGGCCAACTTGCAAAGTAATCCAGGTCTCGCAGGTGAAGTCGGAATCAGTATAGGCTTTGGAGAAGTGGTGCCGGCGTTGCTTCCAGTGGATCTAGCTTGGCCCGCTTGATCGTCAGTTTCTCCATCTGAGCAAATATGACACGAACAGGGGGGATTTAATATGTAAAGCATCTAGGTGTTCCGGAGGAAGGTCAGCAAGAAGCACGGGATCCATCTGCTATCCCTTTGGGCCCTTAAGTTGCGACGTTTCAAGTTGAAGGTTTGCGTTAGGGACTCCGAGCTCACTTTTTTTTAAGTAACATCACCACCACAACCGCATAGCAAAAAATAAATAAATACATAAATAAATTCTCGACGTATGGCCATCAAACTTATTGCATTCAGTTCAGAGCGTAGAACTTAAACGTTGCAGGTAAGCCGACGTTGCCTACTGTTCCTTATTTTGACTGTTATCCCCCTATTGTCTCTGCTTCGGTAGGAAGCTCCATATTCCGCGATATAGTGAGGTGTGATGTTGGTTAACTGGCTCAAAGTCAAGTTAAATAAGGTCGAGCAAAGGAAAGGGTAGCAAAGTTACCGGCGGGACTGAAATGTTAGGACCGAGCGCACGATGTGCGGACGTCTTCCATTTGGAGATCCCGAACCGGTGGCATGAATGTCCTTCCAATGTACCTTTATTTTTATTTATTTATTTATTTAGTTAGTTAGTTAGTTAGTTAGTTAGTTCAGAATACTGCAGGCCATTGCTTGGCCCATGCAGGAATGAATTTACGTTGTTGCATAACCAAGAGAATAAAATTTATACAATATTAGCAGCACGCGGATACTAAAAGAATAAATTAAAAGAATAAAATTATGCAGTATTAGCAGCTCACGGATACAAAACATACATATTAGCAGGTAAGTACACGATGTAACGCATCAGAAAAAATTTTGTGAGGAAAAAACCAATGCCGGTAACGAATTCCAATCTTGCGCTGTTCTAGAGAAAAAAAACTTTGTTCAATCATTCTCCAAAATACCCGACGCGGTTGCTCCGCCGCTGTGGTATCCTGGTGCTGAACACGAGTTCGTAGGATCGAATTCCAGCGGCGCCGAAAGCGCTCCACTATGCCTTGGTGGAACATGGTTATAACGGCGCGATTTCAGGACAGGACAAAGAAAGAATGCACACAGGACATTCGCCGAACTTCAACTGACACGTGTGCATTCTTTCTTTGCCGTGTCCTCAAATCGCGCCTTTATAACCATGTTCCACCAAGCCAGCAACCAACTAACCCGTCTAAGTCTGTTAATCGCCTTGCTACCGTTGCAACGGTGCTTTTCTGCACCAAGGAGGCAGACGTTTCATAGTTAGCACGTTTAGAGAACAAGCAAATTGAGCAAATGTGACCGCATATTTCGAGATAAATCCCAGCTCTTATGAAGCTGAGAAACAAGCAAAATTATTAGTAGAACGGGCATTAATCGCTTACGGCCAATAGAAGAACAGATGATCATTTAGAAGCACGTTAAATGGATCAGAAAGAACTCTCCAAATAAACGCAGGGGCGACCGTCGTCAAGTAAGGCTGATAGTGCCCACCGGAGTTAAGTCCTACAATTTGGTTTACCCCACACTGCCGCTTGCAGAGCAAGAGACAGACAAAGATTATCCCCAACACAGCTAACTTGCTTCCCAATGATCCGGCATTCTAGCTACAGCTTACGTGAGCCAGTCAACGGGCATGGTTGTGCGAGACCACGCGTTCTTTTGCCGCATGTCTGCTCAATCTCGTGCGCCGGCACCAAACCTCGTGGCTTCCACCAATTTGTCGACAATTTTTTTCTGACCTCCTCATTGTTCCATAAAAGGGTGCGCTTGCATGCAGCTTTTTAAAAGTTTAATACATTTTATTTCTATGAGCCTTATTCGTTTCTTTTTTTGTGTGTGTGTGCCTTCTCATGTTTTGCCGTAATCATGTGGGGCAGCATACCAGGCGTTCGCCAGGGTAACATTTTCTAATAAACAAGGTGAGTCTACGAGAAAATGAATTAATGCCACTGCAAGACAGACTTTTGGAGCACCAAGATAGCATTAGGATTCTATCGGCCCTTTTCTTTAACCTATCTGCATTGAGACTATAGGCCCCATGAGCTTCAAGACGAGAGAAGGCTCACGACGCTCTTCGATGCGCCGGTCAATTCGCATCTGCATTCAAGTGACCTATCGCAAGCGCTCGGGGTCCACACAAGGAACCCAAACAAAAATAAAAAATAAATAAAAAATGGCTATGGCTTAGGTAAAGTTAAGCCCAGGATGCGAAGCATACTAGCCTTTATTTTAGTTGTTGAACCACTGTTTAGCCTGGTGAACTGCTGTTGCTTGGCTATATTTGGTTCGGCTAGACGAAGAAACAACTCATGCATTACTGCTTCGCCTTCAAGAGTGGAACGCGACAGCGTTCCCGTCGACCCGCCAAAGGGTGTAAGACAATGGGCTACAGGGCAGCGACTACGCGCCCCGCATTGGACGCGGTGAGCGTCGAGCAAAGCAGCGTTCGGCGCGGCAACGAAATGTGCGCCTGAGCAAGAGACGCACGCCTTAGAAACAGCTCGTTTCTAAGGCAACACCGCATTCACTAGAGGCGCTTTTGTACCGCTTTGAAGCATCGTACTCGTGGCTCAGTGGTAGCGTCTCCGTCCCACACTCCGGAGACCCTGGTTCGATTCCCACCCAGCCCGTCTTGCAAGAGTTGAGCCAAAGCCACTTCTCCTCTGTCGTGACGTCACGGTGTCACGTGGTTTCATGGCGACACCGCCGCGCCTGAGGAGCTGGGTTGAGCTCTCGTAATATGCTTCGCATAAAAGAAAGAACGCATTGGCAAACTGGCGCTTTTGCGATGTGAACACTTAGATGGCTCAAATTGTGACACCGTATCAAAAGGGGCACAGGGGAAAGAAGATCTGAGTCATTATGGGCATGGGCTGATTTCGCATCATGGCGTAGCAACTCACGCCTTCCTACAAGGGGCGAAGCACTTTATGAAGATCATTTCTGCATAAGCAGTCAGCAATGTATTTCCAACGTTAGGTGTTCTAATATCAGCGTATATGTGCTCATAAGGTATGACTCCGAAGAAAAACTAGGTGAGGCCCCGTGTTTAAATTGGCGCCATATTATTCTTTTTTTCACGTGAATCCTCCCCGAAAACAAGCGCAAGTTATTCTTATGACGCAAAGGTCGGGACAGAGATGGAGACACAAAAATTATTAAGTGCGCGATAAGCCCTCGTTTGTTCTTGTGAGCAGGCTGCCACCATCCACGCCGATATGGTGGCAGAGCTTTTAACAAAGGAGGCATATAACACACAGGAACGGAATGACAATCTCTGATGGGATAATGGTAACCCAAGGGTGCCAGAAGCAGCAGTTGGAACGGTTGCTGCACGAAGGGTTTTGTATCGATTGGCATGCATCATTGTACAAAGCGAATGCGGTGACTGCTGAGCAGCAGTTTAAGACAACACCATTGAATGCTCAAGCTGTCTGTTACCGTGTTTATTCCGTTAAAATGTCAGCATATCTTCCCTCTCAGTCATCACGGATATAAAAAAAAATATAATAAATATAAACGCGTGGTTAGATCTGACTAAATATGGTATTGCATTGTTGCTGCTTTTATTACACTTCCGATCTGCACGAGATACTGACTGTTTGCAAACAGTCAACATAGCTTCGTGCGATCGTGCAATAGATGGCACGCTTTCAGCGGAAGTGAAAGTGGACGCTGCACTCATCGCGTAAGACGTGCACGGAGGGAGGAGGCATGGTTGCACTCGTACGCTGGCAACAGCCGTGAGGCGAGAAACAAACAGAACGCGAAAACGAGCACTCCCGTGCAATCCGCATTGCACGTGCACGTTGCAATCGATGAGCGGCGACCGTTGAGAGTAGCGTGGGAGCGATTTGGTGGAGGCGGGAGAGGGAGGGGAGGGGGAGTCATGATGAAGGGTACGATGCTACGGATGGGATGCGGATTCCTGGAGGCGGGAGTCACACGTCCCGTGGTTTAGTTGACTCAACCTGACGCGTCACACCCATATTCGTACTGTATCTGCTGTCGCACGGGATGCCGAATGCCTTTTAGACGGAGATAGTGCCGCTCGAGGGTGTTATCGGCACGTGCCTTTCGGTCAAGCCGGTAGCAGTTGGAGTTTCCGCGTACATTGCATCATGTGTCGACACAGCGGTCACGCCGAGGATGTCTCGAGCGTTAGCCGATCGTCAAGACAATTGATCTCAGCGTTGCCTCCGGAAGCTAAAGGCGCTGTCCAGAATGTACTACGCAACATTGCTCAGTACAATCGTCATCGGTTTCTCTTGAGTAATGCCTTTCTTAGACCGCAAGCTACGTTGCCTACGTGCGGCATAATTTCGTCATTATTGCCGCTTTATACCCTGAACATCACCAATACCCTAAACATCAACCTGAACAATGAGCATCACCATCAGGGAAACAAGTAGCTCATAAAATGCACCGCGCAGGTTTAGTAGCTTGGTTCCACCTGCGAACTGATACGAATGCCACAAGAAACCTTGTGGAGACATTGCACAACAACTGCAGCTCGCGAATGAAGTGGCCATTGAGGCGCAAGAGCCAGCCGCGAGCTACCCCACCGAGCATCTCAGCCATCTCGAATCCCTTGGCTCCACCATCCCTCTGTCCATACATCTTCAGAATCTATAGTTTTGCTATAATTTACTCTTCGCGACGTTGCGACGTGGCACAACTGGTGGCTTCTGAAGTTATACAGTATAGCAGAGGGAAGAGAAGAGTGCGCTTAACGCACGAGTGGGCATTTTCCGGTAGCAAAACTATAGGCGACTCTAAATGTTCTTTTCTTAGCTAAATATGTTTCGTCTACATCGGCTTTACTCATTCCAAAACTACCCTCTTGAATTGGTATTGCATTTCTTTTTCGTCTAGGTGTTGTGCTTTCGGGAGAAACTATTACTCAAGAAACTACCAAGAGTTACCCCAGCGACACTTTTGGACATAGTCTAAACGAAGCCATGCTTCGCCGGTCGCGCCTATTGTACGGCATGTTAGTTCGCCGACACGATTTGTCTACAGTATACGGGCTCCGCCGGCTCAAAATTCGTTTAAAGCGAATCACCGCATTTCGCACGTCACTTCGTGGTCGCGTGACTGCAGGTGTTCCACTTGTCGAGTTCCCAACCCCCCGTCTTGATTTATCTCGTGTTTGCGCTCTTCTATTCCGTGCGTTCGCGCACGAGATGCCCAGTGGACACGTAGCCCGATACCTCACTTGCGCCAGACGGTCTCTTCTTCGCGCACCTCCTCTATTTTTAAAAACGGCCTGCAGCGGTCAGCCGGAGAGCGGTGGACGCCGGCCAATGACACTGGACGACTCTATCTCCGCCAACTGCCGACTGGACGCGCTTTCGAAGCCAGACAAACACGAGCGCACGTGCTAGGCCACGTGTTCTGCCGACGTTGCTTTGGGCCGCAGTCGCGTTCTTCCTCATCCTAGCGGCTGACGAAGGCACCAACATCAGCCGCCGCCGACGATAAAAGCGAAGGAGAAAAGAAGAGGAAAGAAAGCGACACGGACAAAAAAAAAAGATCTGCAAAGAGCCTGGCTCTGCCAAAAGAAAATCTTCAGCGTCCTCTGTAACGTTCTCCAAAGCGAGATAGCGAGCCTTCGATCGCGGAAGTAGCGGCAATCTGGGTGTAAATAAAGGTGTTCACGCCACGCAAGGACAGACAATGCAGATCGTACAGTGTTTGCGTTACTTCTTGTGAGGCACTGACGTCAGATGAAAAAAAAAGGAAGGAACTGATTGGTTGCATGAACGCACGTTGACAACGATCTAACATCGAGTGTGTTGCAGTTTAGTATAGGCGTAATTAACTGGCGGGACGTACACAGTCAAGTTTCAGCTCGGACGCAGCCAAGTTCAATTTCCTTATTCAAATACATGTCGAACGCATAGTCACCTTCATTAGACAAACCGCTATACCGATTTGAGGGTAATTTGTGGCATATTAAGACAGAAAGCTCAATTGCACCGACTGTAGGCAGTATAACATTAAGACATCATTTTACAAATATTGCTGAAAACCGATGTGCCGAGAAATTGAAGCACATAGTCCGCAAGTTTGTAACATTAAAACCACACAAAAAAATATATCGCGGTTCTCCAAACTGTTTATGCATTTCAAGTGGACATCTTAAATTGTCAGGTGATAGGTTACAGCTTTGAGAAATTATTGCAATTTTAACAAGGCTTTTTCAAAAAGATCCTGCTCCCAAACTAGTGGCGTAGTTCAGAGCAGCGTGTCAACGTATAATTCTTGACCGTTTCAGATGCCTGAATAGCCGTTGTTTACAAAATGTTGAATGCGCATTTCATTTTGAATGCGTGTGCTGTTAGAAAAACGTTGCATGGTGCATCATGCAGAATACAGTGCTCTCAGTACGTGCAGCACTGCAGAGTAACTTAGAAAAACTTAAATGCTCATGTTAAAGCTGAAATACCTCGCTTTCACTCATTTCCAGGGTCTTCGAACGTATATATATATATATATATAATATATATATATATATATATATATATATATATATATATATATATATATATATATATATATATATATATATATATATATATATTAATGGTCTGTCTTCAGGAAGTAAGAAAGATGTAGCTGTTTAGCAACATAAAGCCATTTGTTGCAACTGAACTTATGCACTCCGAGCGCTTATATTCTGCACGCAACTCTGCCAGATGATCGACTCAGATTGCCTTTTACACAATTGGTACAATGCACGTTAACTGCCTACGAAGCGTGGTATTTGAGAAAACGCAAAATGTTTCCTGAGTCTGAGCATCGGGATCTCATATTTCGTATTTGCTAATGTACCGTTGTAGACGATCAACATATCGTATTATTTTACGGGATGCCAGATAAAAGTGCTTTGAACGACGGTGTTTTTCGTGAAACCCGCATCCCGTAATCGTTTGACGTCGACTGTCAATCAGATTCAGCATGAGATCAGGCAATTAGGTAGTTCCAACAGTACTAGTGCTCTTCCCTAACTGTTATCGGCGCGGAGCGTTAGAGGTGCACATTTTTTTCCTCCGTATTTATGAAACGTTTATCTATTCACAGCGCACGCAATAGCCAGTCGCTAAGCTTATCGTTTTCTTTTGTACACTGCCTGTCACGACTAGCGCAGCTTCTCCATCACAGTGTCTTCGATGCCGTTCCTTTGACGTCAACAGCAGCGGCAGTGGCATATTGCACCTTGTCCTCTGCGTATTCAAATTCCCAGACAAACGTCAGTTGATTTTAATCATAATGCACAGTCACGAAGTCTGGAAAAACGAAGATGTACGTTGGCTTAAAGCTTCCACTGTTGATTTTTCTTGGTTGTTTTTGGTTAAATTGAATTCTGGGGAGTTTTACTTGCTAAAACCACAATTTGACTATGAGGTACGCCGTAGTGGGGACTAGGGATTAATTTTGACCAGCGGGGTATCTATAACGTGGCCCCAATATACAGTAAGAAATGAAATCCGCATATCAACAAGACTGTTTGTTTTTAGAAAAGGTGAGTATGGTATAAGGATCAGAACTGGCACCGAATTATGCCACTGTCCTCGAGTACTTTTTTTTTCCAACGCAGTGAGACAGCACTTTTGCGTCGCATTTACGTCCTTCCTAATTTCCACTCGGATACTAGCTACCCACGCTTTCTCTCGCATGATCAGCAGAAATACGTCAAGGAAACAACAGGCAGTAGTTCTCAGTCAAAGAACCACAGGTACAGGAAGTGGGAGATTATATATATAGGGATCGATAACATTTCTCCGGCCCACTGCAGCCCCATCCTTCACTCGGTCCTCCGACCCAAGCCCCATCGCTCAAAGTACCGACAAGCGACGAAACCAAACTGTCACCATGACCCGTGTGAAAGGCCATATCTCAAACGCCAGGCAAAGCGAACCACGCGCGCCTGCGGGCTGAGCGTGCGAAACGCGAGACCTTCCAGCGAGAGGCTCCGAGTTGGCCGTCTCCATGGTGTCACGCGCACACGAAGGCTCCTCGGCGCTGGCGCCA
The DNA here is from genome assembly GCF_038994185.2 of Dermacentor albipictus. Taxonomy (NCBI): domain Eukaryota; kingdom Metazoa; phylum Arthropoda; class Arachnida; order Ixodida; family Ixodidae; genus Dermacentor; species Dermacentor albipictus. The sequence continues at coordinate 136,036,602 of NC_091824.1, forward strand.
GGAACCCTTGAGTCTCGGTCCCGTATCACCCCGACGCCGAGCTTCTGCTGCCTCGCCTCAACCCAATATGGCTCGTAATCTGGCGACTGTCGGCAGCCCCGCCCCCGACGCCGCCGGAAAGTCCCTGATTCTGTCAGGTCAATGCTTCTCCTCGGCTCAAGCCTTTAACGCGCTCTCGAATGCGCTGCTGCAGCCCGGACGCGACGACCGAGGTCGTAAAGGCTTGTTTGGCAACAAATGCGTGTTGGTTTGCTAATCTTTCAGATGCTCGCTATCATCTGCAGACACCAGGGACAACGTGTACGCTGTGCACTTTGCCCGTGGGTTAATATAGCAACACGTAAAAAAGCTTCGCGACAGCGATAGTGACTTAACGCGCTGTGTATATATATATATATATATATATATATATATATATATATATATATATATATATATATATATATATATAGAGAGAGAGAGAGAGAGAGAGAGAGGGAGAGAGAGAGAGAGGAAAATACAATGGCAGGAAAGTTAACCAGAACGGGAAATCCGGTTCGCTACTGTACACGGGGTTACGGGGGAGGGGGAGTTAGAACGACAAGAAGAAAATTGACAAAAGTACAGAAATAAAGAAATTGAGTACAGGCACAAGGATCAACGCCGATCACGATCACCACACACCATCACAATACATGCTCCCGTGCAGCACAATGCGGTACCGTACTTCAAACTACAACCGCTTGTGCAGGTCTGTTGTTCTTAAAAACGCTGGCATACCGCCGTCACCCTCTGATGCGATGGCTTATAAGGTGAGCATCGCAAAATGGTTCGCTTTTATATCGGCCTAAAAGCGAGCTAGCGCCGTGGCGAACGATTGTCTCTGTATGCATGCGGCACTGTAAATTGCCAATGTGATAAACACTGACACTTGTGCGAAACTTGTTTTCATTTCTCACTCGACAACTTCACGTGCGACAATTTACTTGCAAGTAATGCGTAACCTTTTTTGGCCTTGAGCAAATATAAGCGACAGAAAGCTTCGTGACGAAGCAAGTCTCCCAGAAAAATGGCTCATACTCGACGAACAGTCTTAGCTGTCAGAGTACCAATCGGTGAAGGCATTTCATACTCACTCGCGGCAGCAAAATCAACATTACTACTATTTACAGGAAGCGAGATAGGAGTGATTGCGTTATAGTTTCGAACTCAGCCATAAGAACCTGGTTATGCTACGAGCGGTCGCGTGACCTCTCTCTCTTTCTCTCTCTCTCTCTGTTTGTATAGTAGGTGTCGTTATTCCACCTTGTAACCAGTTAATGACAGAACACGCGAAGCATGAATATTTTCAGACAGGCATTACCTGAGTATGCCATGATGCCTGAAGATGAATATATCACGCTTGTGAGATCATCTACACGAGTTACCAAGTTCTGTTACATCTTTACTTGGTTTTATATAGTAACATGATGCTTAGTGCCACAGCGCTACGTTGAATTTCTTCCCTGAGTGGCAATAACAGTCATTCTCATTCAGGTAGTACTCGGTCAGAAGCTAAGCTATACGTGCATTAGTCCCATGCTCCATGTTCAGTTACCGTTCTCATTGTCCCGCACTTTGCGATTACTGTTCAATTGTTCATTTAAGATCCGCCCAGTCTAAAGAATTCAGTCTTAAATGTCGCGATCAGCACTGAATGATAGGAACTAGCATAACCTACATGTACTTGTAAATTCTGAAGTTCTATTGCGATTGTAAAGCAGTTAAAAAATTTTGGCAGGGCTCAAAATGCTTCAGACATAGATGCGAGATATGCAAAGCAGGGTGCGGGACATATTCTTAGGCCTTGATTGGGTGACTATTTGATTGCGTGATTTATTTATTTACTGAGTGATCTGATGATATTATAAATACTGCGAACTTTCGTCATCGGGTTTTCCTCGATATAGTTCATTGTATCAATCGAGAAATAGTAAATGATTATCTAAGAAAATTTTAAACACACACACACACACACACACACACACACACACACGCACGCACGCACACGCACACGCACACACACACGCGCACACACACACACACACACACACACACACACACACACACACACACACACACACACACACACACACACACACACACACACACACACACACACACACACACACACACACACTGACGAGCATAAGGCGTCGACGCGCATGAAACGATGATCAATGTAGCCTACGTGAGACGACAGTTAGCACAATGTGCACATGAAAGCACAGTAGAAGAACATACCATGTCTTTCCACTCTCCATACCTCTTTCTGGTAAAATGTCGCAAGGTTCACTGTTAAGATCACGTGAAATGACGGCGCAAAATACGGGTAAACCAGGAACAAAAAGTATTTGTTTCGCTGCGTCCGGTTTCTTCTGTCGGCGCCACTTCGAGCAGTAAAAATTTACGTGTTCTACATGGTCGTTTGCAATGAGAATAAGGTACGCCAAGCAAGTGTCCCGGATTTGATAGCCCTAAGAAATTTTCCTCTTTTTGCTCCTCCACGTAGCTTTAAGGGAAAAGAAGGTTACTTTTCTATGTACAGAGGTCTGATCAAGGCTGTAATTTCGGTTGAGAAATATTATCATGATCATCAAGTAGCAACCAAGGAGGCTTCGTTACATATTAATGAATGAATTATGGGGTTTTACGTGCCAAAACCACTTTCTGAATATGAGGCACGCGTAGTGGGGGACTCCGGAAACTTTGACCACCTGGGGCTCTTTAACGTGCACCTAAATCTAAGTACACGGGTGTTTTCGCATTTCGCCCCCATCGAAATGCGGCCGCCGTGGCCGGGATTCGATCCCGCGACCTCGTGCTCAGCAACCCACCACCATAGCCACTGAGCAACCACAGCGGGTTCGTTGCATCTGTTCTCATCTCTGCGTGGTGTAAGGGGGAGAAGTCGTTTTCTTTCATAGACAACCACTGCATGAATGGCCTCCTTTATGCCATAAAGAAAGCCTCGCGCAACATGTGCTGTTATCACGCAAGACATGCGCAGTACCTTTCATTTATCTCTAGATCGATGGGCGTTATCTTAATGTCTTCGAGGATACTAAGCTTTTACTGTGCCCCTGCATCATTATTGCTCTCCACTGCTTTACAGTTCATCCACGTTGTCGCTTATCTCTGCACAGACCGTATCGTCAGCGTGGCGTCACAGTGGAAAAAAACTTCAGAAGAAACGCCTCGCTGTGTCTGGGAAAAGTGTTAAATGTATTAAGTTGGTTCTCAATTAGCCATTGGCACATCGTTACCACATCCTTAGTCCCCGACCCCATAGAAAGGGCCGCCACTTTAAGCTGAACAGACAGAACGCCTTTATTTGGCCCGAAACAACCGTTTGGCTTTGTTTGCCGAAGAACCCTCGCGCCTGATCGCGGGAAAGGTCACATGCAGCTCTCAGAGCTGTTCACAATAGACGGACAGACACTCTGCTGACACATCTTACAATGTAAACGCGTAGCGATCCGCGAAAAGATAACCTGCGATATCCGACGCAGACTGATTGCCAGCGCCGCCAGCCGATAGGAGGCCGCAATCAGCAGACAACTAAGGCTGCGCGCAATTCGGGCCAACAAAGACGACGACGACGACGGTACGGAGGAGAGCGAACGCCGAGCCCAGGTCCTGGACGAGAGCGAAGCTCTAACTCGGCGTGCCGGCGCGACGGCGGCGACGCACGATAGCCCCTCCTCCTCGCTCTCTATCTGCGTCACAAATACACACGACCTCAGCGGCGTACACTCCGGCGCGCTACAAAAGGCAGCCGTGCGGGCCTTCTCGTACACTGCTGCTCCGCGAGCTCAGTCAGCCCCACGTTCCTCCCCGCGCCATGGCGTTCATGATCCCGGCTGTCCGCAACGAATACGACATCTACCTCAGCCGAAGCCCACGCAACTGCGGTTCACCGCCGACGCAGGAATGGTCCACAAGTAGCGTCGAGGAGTACCTCAGGAGCATGCGTGGATCGGCCTGCCAAAACAACAACTGCGTCTCCGTGAAGAACAACAACCTTGGGGCGAGCAGGGACCGGTCGTCCTGCTCTTCGTCGCCTCAGCGCAAGACAAGCAGGGACATCGTCAGCATGCAAGCACGAGTCGACCCGGTGCTCATCGAGAAGCTGAAGAAGTGCGACCCGTCTTAGCGATGGCGATCGTGTCCCTCTGCGCCTTTCTCAAGCAATCGGGACGTGCCGAGGTAAACCTGGCACCGTAGATGCTCATCGACGAACGAAGCCAGTGGTTTTGCGGGACCTGAGGAACCTCTCCCAACGGCACGCCTCCGGTGACGCGACGTTAAATCGCGAGTCCACGCACAGAACGTTCCCCAGCGATGACCAGCAGCCCCACGATGAAGACCACAGAGCAAGTACACTTCACCACCATGACTTGCGCGTTGAATTTATTACGCAAATATTAAGCGTCATGCTCACAAGTTATTTCCGGAAGACATGCTGCTTTGCGATCGATTGTAACTGATCGACGCGCACACAAAAGAAAGCATTGGACGATGTAAAAATCAATTATGTAATTCCTTCTGGCCCTTAAGGTTGAATAAATGAAATGAAATGCTGTTTTTCTGCTGCCTTCGGCAATTACTTTTCGACCAGTTGTACTTTTGTTGTGAACTATAACATAGTAACAAAAACGCGGAAACTGATGTAACTGAAAGCTGCTGAAGCACATCTATGCAACGACGTAGACCTTGGAATTTGATGTTGGATGCCCAATAAAACGTTGTCTTCCATATAAAACCGGTGTCTCCTTTTTTTTTCTTCATTTCCAACAAGCATGATCTGTTGACTCACGCGACAGCCTAAAAAACTGACTTTCAATTTAAACATTGTGATTCTTTGGTTATGACTGCACACTTAATTAGTTTTCGTCCGTCCATGCCAAGTTCCATTCCGCTGAAATGGCGCAAACCTATTTACCTACAATATGGAAGAAGAATATGACACATGTGGCTCTAGGTCATATTTCACAGAAAACGCTAGAAAGACATGAAAGGGAAATGTTCTCATGAATTATGGGCACTGGTTCCCTTAAGCTCGACCTTAAAGCGCCCCTGAAACTGTTCGGGCAAATTTTGTAGACGCGTAGGGTACAGCTAAAGTTAATCATTCGCACCGCAGTTTGTGTGAGAAGTATCATATTAAGAGAGCTACGGATCATTACAAGTTACCCTCCTCCATAACCATGCATTTTCTACTCAACTCGTTCGCCGAGTGATCGGGACTAAGATCCGCCTTCACCAGCTCTGCGTCATGATGGCACGTCGTGTCGTCGACTTCCGGTTCTCTAGGAGTCAGCGCGCGAAGCCTCTCCAAACTCTCCGCCAGCTGCTTGGCCGTCGACCCCAAGCGAGAGCTATCGAAGCAGCGTGCATCTCGAGCATTCTTTCGCAGCGTCGAACGTGTCCGGTGTTCCGGTAATCTCAGGCTAGTTGGCCGTTTCGACGGAACGGCGGAGGCATAAACTCAAGCTGATGAAGGAACTTTAGCGTAGACGTAGGTGAGCTGCTTTATCAGTCTCCACGGTCCAGCCACCTGTTGGCGCAGAGCTTAACCAGCCAAACAAAGAGCTAATATTGCTCTAACCAAGTGCAAAACATTTTAAACATTTACAAAAACAACGTGTTAACGATTACACTCCTGCGAAAAATTTACACCTGCAGCAAAGAATACATTTTGTTACTGCTACTGTGCGTGGTTGAGCTCTGTGCCACCAGGTGGCTTCACCGTGCAGCCAATTCACATTTGCGCTTCTACTCATCCCGCGAAACGACACTCAAGGGGACACGACCAGGCCCTGTCCCCTTGCGTTTGCGTTTGCCCTAATATCGGACTCGCGAAGCACTATTGCTTTAGTAATCTTCCGGTGTAAAGTGACGGCCGCAAACGCGCAAATCCTGGCGCCGATCGGATAGCTGCATTCCGATGCGCTGCAGCCAGTACGCTCGTCTGCTGCCTTTGCAGAGGGACACGATGTCGCAGCTTGACATATTGCCAGTCGCTACGTTTGCAGTCCACAACGCAACAAAGTCGAATCTTAGTGCTCGCGAAAAGACTGAGACCACCTCTGACCGCGGAGCTCTCGTTAAAATGGAGCACGTTGTAACACAAGCAGACGACGCTTGCAGTGTGCCGGAAGTGCTTAAGTGTAGTGAGAAATTGTTCTGGCGCATTCTCTTTCTGTTACTTTCTTTTTATATAAAGAAATTAACTAACAGTCCAACTATTACGAACATCATTTATCACCATAAAGGTGGAAAAATTATAGATGGCGCACACTGGGCAGCCAATCGGATAGCTCGCCAACATGACGTCAATTGGGTGATTTACGTCATATGGGTAGGGGCGGCTGAAAATTCCGCCGAGCATTGTGCTGTGATCGGCAGCGATGTATATTTCTAAAACCTTATAATAAATTACACGTGTTACGCGGAGCACTTAAATGCGTTAATTAATGATCAGAAGGACCTACTCTAACGACTCAGTACGTTTGTAGAAAATTGTCAAATCGTTTCAGGGTCCCTTTAAAAGGAAAGCATGGAAGGAACTAAACACATGGTGCTGTTTTAACTTGGCCGCATTATCTGAACGTTGGGAGTTGTTAAAGTATCACAAATGAAGTTCCGGGTTCCGCATTACACTGGTATATAAACGCTTTCTTGGTGGATCAAAGTAAATCGGCTTAGCGAACTATTTCATATGTGTTGAGCTTATAAAGGAGCATTTCTTAAATGTAGCGTAAGCACTTTCACGACGTGATGGGAAAGGGCGTTATGTCAACAGGGGACTAGTGGAAGAAAACCCAAACGTGAAATTTTAATCTAGCATTAATATGATCTTTAGAACCACGGGTTTCCTGTCACATTCTGTAGTCAGCTGCAATTACAACTTCGATGTCACAGAAACTTCACAGCCGCGCGAGTTGCAAATGATCAATGGGAAAATTGCGTGTGACTGACTACGTGTAATGCGCGTTCTTCTGCACGTGGTACATGAAGAAATTCACCAAATTAAAATTTGAACATAAAGTTACGGCTACTTTGAATTTGGTGTTGGCCCGCAGAATACATAGTTCTCAATCAAATTATTGCTTTTGCCCTGCCACTCAAATTACCTGGAAACTCAATCTTAAAGCATTTAGCATATATGTTGTTCCCTATAGATGTTCAGCGTATTCTGAAACGAGGCGCCGTACGTTAGCATGATGGATGCCTCGTATGGGTTTACTTTCTGACAAAAATAAATTACAATACCTCAGACACTATTCTATTTTTAACATTCTTAAGTAGCGTGACATGCAGTAACCGGCCCTGCTGTGTGCGTTCTGTGCTGTGTCTGCTCTGCTTCATTTTTGAAATTTGTCATCTTTATTTTTTTTCCTCTTTCCTCCCCTCCTTCCTATCTTCCATTTTTATGTTTCTGTCTCCTCCTTTCTGAAGAGTAGGCAGGCGTTGAGCCCCATTCGGTGCCAGTTGCCAGTCTGCTCCTTGCTTACTCTTCTTGCCATTTCTATATATGCTATCAAAGGAAACAAACAAACAACTAATAATAATAATAATAATAATAATAATAATAATAATAATAATAATAATAACAATGAAGACGACATAAATAGGCTTCCGAATTTCTTCGCTTTTCTTTATATCGAACAATGACAAGATGTTTTATATTCGACGAGTTGCTAACGTGGAGCTCATCCCGCACAAATACCCCCTACTATAATTTATTTTTGCTAAGTAGGTTTTGTTGTTTAGGCTGTGTGGTTTACTCTCAGTTTTCCTTGAGCTTAGATCGCTGACACAGGGGCACCGGTTCCCATGTCAGTGTCAAGAGCTCTGCGGTAATCCGTCGCAGTCTTCAAATTTAACTTGTCTTTGTGGTACTCTGTTTGGCTGTGAAAACAAAGAATTTCGTTCACTCCTTCTCATCTTCCCTTTCTCAACGTTTCCGTATGGTGCATTTGGCGTGATTGATGGATTGATTGATTGATTGATTTGCATAATGAAACTGAAATATTTGTATTACCCTGCGAGGGTGCCAATATTTCCCTTTCATGGAACTCACCCCACCTTGCGGGTTTCTGAAGAACTAATTTGCCGTCGATTAGTTCTGCGTACTCGCGCAAGGGTCGAGTAGCGAACTTGGTGTGCTTTCCAAGGAATGGCTGCTAAAAATTCTTTCCCCTCTTGCTTTACATCAGGTCCCTACGTTTAGCAATTAGTTCAATTCCGGGCGAAATATGATCATGCTGAGCACCGTAAGCTGCCAGGGACAGAAAAAGCCGAACGAATGGGTTGGGCGACGTTTGAAAACACTTTCGTTTGGCGCCATCGCCCTGGCGCGTTTACAGTCGAACGTTCCCAGTTTGCTCGTGAGATGGCGGTGCGATATCACTGATGCTAGGGTGCCTCGACGTACCACTCGGTCAAGAGACGAAGGCATATAAGGGCGCTTGAGAAAGGGCCGCTTGAGGGCATGAGCGGTTCTTAGAACAGTACGAAAAATAAGAAAAATAGTCAATGCCGCGGGGCTTTGCTCAAGCGAGGCAAATGCCTGGCTGCTGCACTACGCGAAACGCTAGAAGAGTTATTTAAAACAGCTCAGTAAAGAGGTTAGTTTTGCGGTCACACATTATTCGTTGCAGCATAGGCATTAAGAATTGTGCAATAATTGGCAATGACCTATCTGATTGCTAAAGTTGTTCGTTATTGTTTTGGTTAATAACTGTAATGCTTACATCCTAGTTTTGAAATATACGCCGGTAGCGATGAAGGAGCGTCCGTATAAAGTAGGAAGTCTGGCCGTATAGTAATATAGCACGGACACGAAAGCGTTAAAACACTTCCTTTCACTCAGAGAGGCAGATGACGTAGGACCTGCGTGCACATCGCAGGAGATTTTGTGAACAAATATTTATAAACTGGTCCAAGCTATCAGCCCTGGACCCGATCGAACGGGCACGGGAGATGACCATGGCACGCCGCTGCCTTGAATAAGGAGGCCGCGCACGCAGACTGCGCTTGTTCAGAATAACGTTTATCACCTCTCTCTCTCCCACTTTCAAAATTTTGGTTAAACAGAAAGGCCTTAGGCCTTCGCCAGCCTCAATTCAACAATGATAAAATGTGTGTAACGTTGGTAACTTCAAAGAAGTTGGAAAGATTTGTATGAAAACACCTCCTTTAGGCAATTATCGCCCCCATAACTGACCACCACTGTCACGGATAACGCGTTGACGATAAAACTATAGTCGTCATTTTAACACTCAAAGCTTGTTCGCCCCTGCTGGTGAGTGTACTGAAACGGGCAACTGTGCGGTAGTAATTGTGTGACACGACATTTCATTATTGTGGACAAGAACGTGCATATGCTGGGCGCCATTAAAATTTCCAATGTGTTCCAATCAATCAATCAATCAATCAATCAATCAATCAATCAATCAATCAAGCAGCCCCTGCAATGACCCGTTATGAATAGTCCAAATAATCAGAGATATTAAACTGCTCCTTGTTATCCCACTATTAGAGTTTATCCATTTCGCACTGTCGCCGGCATTTTTAGGTTGCTTCTGGTTATATCGATGCGTCTTTTGTCGGCCCTCTCCACACGACTATCAGCGCACGTGCGGCGACAGAGCAGCGAGTATTACAGGTAACCTTTAAAATAACTACAGCGCGGCTAGTGTTGAGGAAAGTGCGTCAGAAAGAAGTTTATGACGTACTTTGCTGCCTAAAGCATTTCCTGCAGCGTCACAATAAGCCGTCATTGGTCGTATTGGCAACAAGCCAATGGTTCACGAGGAGCGGGCGTCAGGCGGTGTGGGGACCGTCCATGTTCATAACAAGCATCACTAATTAATAGGCACTTTAACAACTTTACGTTCGTCAAGATGAAAGCACGCTGCGACGCAGACAAGCACCGACGAGCTGTGAACTGACTCGACCGAAATCGGTGCGCGCGAACGTGCGTGCATTGGGCCGGTGTTCTCCGCGAAGTGTGACAACACAGACCTGCCGTCTCTACATGCGTCAGCGGCAAGTGTAAAGGCGCGGCACGGGCCATGGAAATTTTCCTTGTCGCGGAATGGAGGCGGCCGCTTACAGGAAGAATGCGAAAGTGAATCGGAAAAGACAGTTCGCAGAAAATGCCTGAGCTGTACGTTTACAAGAATAGGTGCGCAATCCGAGGAAGAGAGGATCCAGAGGTCAAGTGGTTCGGAAAATAGCAGCACCCCGAACGCTGTCTTATCGATGTGCGATACTGCTGGCGCTGGTAGAAGTTTCGGGAAAACACGAGGTTTTCTCCAATCTCTCCGGCGCCTCCGGTCAGGGCTTGTCTCAGCAGGCGCCAACTCTACACAGAACGTATGCCTAGAGTGATAAACGGGCAACAATAGGCGGTTCTGCAATACAGCAAGCGTACCTTTCTGTCTGTTTTCATTTCCGCAGCATAACGTATAAAACGTGACCGCTAGCTTGTTGGTAAGGGTTTCTCCCGACTGTCATTCCGTCACTTTTGCTGCCTCTTTATTTTTTGGAGAAGCTTCAGACTGGAATGGCCTGCCACATCGCATTGAGGAAATAATCTGCCCACGCGCATTTGCAGATGCCTTGGATATTAATTGCCTGCCATACGTAAAACTTACCTCTAAGTAATACCCCTCCAACCAAGCGTTTTAGGGAAATGAAGAAGAAGAAGATAACATATTATGCAAACATTGTGCGAAATAGATTTTCGAAGTGGTTGCACATGGTTTGAGGAATAGCCTTTGACTTCCTGTAGACATCGCGTCCCCTACACGCACAGTATTCTTTCCGTTGAAACAGTTTCCAAAGCATAGCCCCAATCATAACGTAAACGTATAGATATACGTAAGTTTGCACAAACAGGCAAAGTCGTGTCCACGCTGATAAAAGCCATCCCGCGCAGCAAGTGCATCAGTCACGTCGGTTAATAAAATTCATTGGTTGTTTGCAGTCAGCGATAAAGTTCCTGCTTGCTTTATGACGGTGATTTCCAATTATAGAACTTAAGATGTGGTAGTGAAGGCCACGATGCGAGGCCGCGTAATCACGGAGCGGATAGTGTGACCACAAATATTCAGAATATTGCGGAATATGTTTTAACAACGCGTAGATTGCAGTGTGCAGGACATTGAAATGAAATTGCAACACAGCAGCTGTCATTCCGGTTACAGCATCTCAAGTACGATCATCAAGTGTAAAACCATGAGACCTCCCTCCCGACATCAAAATGCTTCTGACCAGGCGAAGTGATTCGGCCAAAAATTGTGGAGAGTGTGCAAATAGCGCTTAAGAAGCGTGCCTACGTCTAGCTTTCTTCTCGTATAATCTTCTCGTTTCGCGGCTGTGGTGTTGGACTGCTAAGCACGAGGTCACGGGATCGAATTCCAGTCACGGCGGCCGAATTTCGATGGGAGGCAACACCCCTGTACTTAGATTTGGGTGCACGTTAAAGAACCCCAGGTGGTCCAAATTCCCGGAGTCCCAAACTACGGCGTGCCTCATAATCAGATCGTGGTTTGGGCACGTAAAACCCCATACTATTTTTTGAAATATTTAATACGTGTACAACTGACTGCTTTTTCTTTTTCAAGAACTCGCCGGTGTGGCTCCAGTGGGCCGTTTGCCTTGTGCGCGCATACGGAAATTAGGGTGTGCCTTGGCTATCTACAGGGTATCCCAGCCGGTTGCCCACTGGCCAAACTGCCTGCCTTTCTCTCTGTTCTTTTCTTCTGCCTTGACTATAGACCCTTTGTATACAGGGTCCATTATTAAAGTAATGCGCATTTTCTGGGAAAAACAGCTTTACTGAGCGGACCTGTACAAATGGTTAAAATTCTTCAAAATAATCTCCCCCTGCATCAATAGACTTGCGGAGATGTGTCTGCCACGCCTGGAAGACAACCAGACAGTCCTCAACGGGAATGTATTTCAGGAACGCTGTAACATGTCTTTCGGATGTTTTCCACGGTCTACCAGTGCTTTCCTTTCAGCGCTCTCCGTAGTTGGAGAAAAAAAAAAAAAAAAGCCGCATGGAGCCAAGTTGAGACTGCAAGGGGGATGGGGGACCACCGGGGTGTTGCTTCGGGCTTGCTCGAAGTAAACTGGCGACCGGCTGCGTTGGCAGGGCAGCACCCTCGCCACGTTTCCCGACCGGTTTTACCACACTGCCATGGATAGTGGCGTCATAATAAAATCATGCGCATTACTTTCATAATGGACCCTGTAATGTGGGCAACCCTTTGCTCAATCTGATTTCCATGCACCATCATGGACGACAGACATGCGCAGAGTGCGCTAGGAAAGTCTGCGGGCCTCGCCTACTCTGCAGCAGTTTTTATTTCTCCCTACTTGATATAAACACGTTCGCCGCATAATATGGCACCGCGATCGCAAGCTTGGTTCTCCACAACGAGATAGGTGGAATACTTGGGCATGCTACCGCGTTTACCCCACGAATGCATCACGGGCTATACTACAAAGCGAGAGCGTCGACGGGAAGAGGCCTTGACTGCAGGAGTTACAACTTTTGCCGAGTCTTGCGCCATTCTGGATTCCATCAGAGCAAACTACACTAAAAAATCATGAGCTGTTCAACTTTGTGAAGGTGGAAGACCAGCGAAGCTGTTTGACACATGACACAGAGGTGACACAGAATTTTGAACAAAGGTACGAACACATTTACTGTCTTGATCGGTGGTCATCATGACGAAAAGTACGCACACACATCTGTCGTCATTCGCGTGGACGACGGGACCGCCGTCCCAAGGAGCCGGGGAAGCTATAGGCACGCGTGACACTTGGATGGGACCGCTACCACGCGAGAGCGAAAGGAAACCAGATAAGCAAGAGCTTGTAATGTCCACAAAGAGAGGGTGGTGCGAACGTAGACATGGCCGACGCAGGTCGGCCTTTTTGGGCTAATATCCGTTCTTTTCCTTGTTCCTGGCACCTCTTTGGGTCCCTAAGTGTGACAAGGGCAGTTCAGGGGCACGTTACAGGTCCCAGAGCCCACCACTCGGACTCCACAGGGGTATGTGCCATTGCGCTTGGGCCCTTTCTGATTTATCTTTGGGATTGGCCCACGGTTTTTGCATACGCACACGAAAAAATGCACGGAAGCCTAGCCTACAACAGCTTCGCTCCATAAGAGGGAAACAATCCAAAAAACGCGGCAAGCTGTGTACTGGTGTAGAAATTCCGTGCGGTTGTCAAGCATGGACGAAGCGTGGGCTAGCTAACGCTAAGGTATTCGGCCATGCGATCCTGTCAGCTTGTCTCAGTCACTGTGGCCCGACATCTCATCCTTGGCTCAAGAAACTTAGTTGCTGTCGCTTACATAGCTCCATAGGCTAGTGACGCATATTATTACACCGGTGCTGTAGCTCACGAGTGTTTAGAACGACAGAAAGCTGAACTCGTTGGTAACGATTCATTAAAAGGTGAGGCGTGCAGACAGGACACAAGAGAAGAGAAGTGGCGTCCGTGTTGTCCACTTCTCTTGTGTCCTGTCTGCACGCTTCATCTTTTTGCATAGTAGCCTTATGTGCACAGTATACATTCCCCTTAGCTGCACTTCACTGTTATAATTAGTGCGAAATACCAATGAATGGTCGGTACGGCCACGCAGCAGCCGAGTTCAAGGTGAAGTCGTATTGAATTTGCGCACTTGTGTATTTTACACTCAGAACTGCACACCTAGACGCTCTATTTGCACAGCGCCGCACAGCTGTACAGACAGCTCTGAAAGTTCCGAATGTTGGCACTAATTGGTCCTGGAAAGGCCCAGTACATTATTGTATTACTCGACCTTTCTTCTCACATTTCGTTGTTCGACGTCACACGATTGCGCCATGGATACGCTATCTTGTCTCTAAGTGCGACCCTTAAGAGAACTTTTGCCAGACCGCAGTCTAAACGTGAGCTCATTTAAAAGTGATGTACCAATAACTACAGACGCAGAGCAAATAATTAACACTAGCAGAATGAATTATAGATGTTAATGTTATTTCCTGACGGAATAACGCATTCAGTCCCGACGGTTTTTCTTAGCCTTGACGCGGAGACGACGAACGGTCACTCGTTCCTCCAGTTAATTTTTCGAAAGGAATATGAAAGTAATTAATGAAAGAGTTCACGCCGAATCACTCGCCACACAACAACAAAATTCTTCTGATTTTACAGCTACAAAGTTCTCGTGCGCGTGCTCGCTTATCGTCTGTGCTTCATCTTTAGGATAGCGAGAATGTAGCATTACTTTAAACGCGAGAAAGGAAAGTGATGCAACATTCTGACGTAGGAAAATAAGTTTTTCTTCGAATTCCGAGAAATGCCGCCACTTTACCTAAGGGATGTGTCTCAGACCGTCATAAAAGCACTTCAGAGAGCGCGTTGGTCTTTGACCTGCTTCGGTGACAAATCAGCCAGTTCCAAAGATCTTTTCAGAAGAGCGTACGTGCAACCGCCGACCTGGCGATCGAGGCCAAGGACATGACCCAAGGTCTTCGCTTCATAGAACCAAACGCATTGTTTACATACACGTTCTTTCCACCCCATGTGTAACACCTCCCCGAATGGAAGAAACCCAAACACTGTCTAGCCGTCACGGATACGAGCTATCTGGATGATCTCACAGCTCGAGCGTGTGTAACAGCGGCCCAGTAAATACTCGACACCGCGTTGTTCACGCACACGTAGCGTGTTCATAAACACTAGCGTTCGCCGCTCACAGAAACACTATTTTTGATGATACAATGCGAGACGATCCATATCAGTGCTAGAGACAGACAGGCAGACATAGAGAGAGAGAAGAAGAAGCAAAGGCGCACAGACAGCCTGAAATTGGCTTCAGAATCCCAGGGGCATAACCTTATCGTGTGCGCTTTGGTACGTAACCGGTCAAAACAGAGAGAAAGAAAGAAAAGGCAGTCCTTTAACTGGTGACAATAGAACGAATATCTTTCGAGAACAAACTGAAGTCTCACACGCTGTGATCACGTGCAAAAAAAAGTTATCTTGCTTGCGGTGCGCCTTCCTCTTTCCTCCCCTATCGAACCGCTGTCACCGCAGTCCACAGTAGCGGACAACGGACGCACCTTTGGTTGATAGGCTAATCGCGGCGCAGACAGAATAGAAAAAAGAAACCGCAGCGCCACGCTCTTCACTAGACGCTATAAAAGCTATAAGCACTCTCGAAGCTATGAGAGAAAGAGAAAAACAAGAAAGAAGGCCCTGCCATCGCCAATCTTGAGCACCTCCCTGCTCGTTCATTCTCGCAGGGACGTCCGAGTAGAGAAGTCTTGCGTACCGTCGTCTCCTACACCGCGCCTCCAAGATGGCTTTCATGATGCCCGTGGTTCGAAATGATTATGACATCTACAACCGGAGTCGGCGCACCTCGCCCGAGCACAGCAACTCCGGCAGCCTCATGGGGAGCACAAGCCTGTCCACATCGCCAAATGTCCGCGGAAGCAGCGAGGACGTCTGCAAGATGTTCCGCACTCACGAGCATCTGGACGCCCTCGGTCCACACCGGCCAAGGTCAGGATCGCTGACGTCACTCAAGAAGTTCCACCATTTGCTAGTGGATACCCTGAAGCGCTCCGCGTATCACAGCAGCCACGTCAACGTGGAGACGGGGGCGTCGCATTCCGCTTCTGGATGTGCCACAAGCGGACAGACCAAAGAACAAGCTGATTGCGCTGAAGAACAACAGTGCGTGAAAGAAGAACAGCAAAGCAAGTGATGTGTCAGCAGGCTGCATTGTCTCGTTGTCGTTTCGCCGTTCGCCTTCCCAAAGACGGCGGCGGCCATGGACAACAACCACTCACTGGTGACGTGCTCTTTTGGGTGCCCGAAGAACAGGATGCTTCTTCACGACCATGACGTCGACCGGCAAGGAGAATGATGACCATGAAGTCCAGATGCACCGCGGCGTAATACAGGAGACACTGCAAAAGTATTATGAAGAACCCTTTCCAAAGTCTTTGAGCTATCGCAGATTCTTCGGACTTTTGCACGTCTCTATGTGCCATGTAGAATGTTTCGTGGCGTGCGACTACTTCTGAAACTGCTGAGGAACGCCTGCGCCTGAACTTATGAAGACGCTGCTGTTCGTTGAGCCGAGAGGAAAGAGCGCTAAGAGGATTTATGTTTGCCTTTCGCGATCACGATCTGAATAAACCTCGCTTGACATCAGTGGACAATATTTTCGCTTTCTGTTTTAGTTTTCTTTTATCTCTTTGAATTCCTACGGCGTGCATGAGCATCTGGAACTCCTTTAGGGTGAGTCCTGTTGCTCTGCATGCTTCATCTCATTATCTCTGTCTCTCTCACGTCCACATGCTTTCTAAAAGATATTACATGACACCGATGTGGTATATGTATGTCTATGAGCCCTTTGTAACAAGAGCTTACCAGACTCGTATGGTGTACACTATAAGGAGACCCACCATATATCGAGGAAGCGCAGTTATGGTTAGTTAATCCTCTTTAAAAAACAATTTCGAGAAACATTTATATACACAACTGCAGCTAATGAACAATATACTATAGTGTAGATGACTATTAATATTTCTCTTCGTTGTCATGCGAAGAAAAGCCTCACACGCTCTGTCACCAAGGAATATACACTTAAATAAAAAAGAAAAGGTTGTTAATCTAAAACGGACAATATATTTACGCATTGATCATATAACACGCAACCAAATGTTAAAAAGCAGCAACCTTAGCATGCCACTTCTGAGAAAAAGCAAGCAGCGTGGCTCATAAATTAGAAATAATAGAAACAGGCCTGTCAAAGCATAACTTGACGCAATCCCATCCCATAGCGCAGATTTTCTTTATGATGGACAGAAAAGTCAAGCCACCGTTTCAAAGAGCTCTATACAGGAATGACGGAAACAACATTGTGACTGAAAATATTGAAAGCTTCAAAAAACAATTTTTCGAACATTCTTAGTGTGATAGGGACTACAAATTACAGAAAACCCTGGTTCGTTGCTCAGTCCTTCATAGTTTAGAAGTAGCGCGAGCAGTAGGGAAATATAATTAAGGAGTTATACAAGACGTGCTGTCAACTTCAACCAAATTTGTTGTAGACTTAGGTGGAGTTACATACGTTACACGCACTACGCACACATAGGCCTTGCCCCATGCACGTCCAGTATGACCCGTTGTTTGTACTCGTTGTTCGCTTTGTCATGAATCGTGCATCAACACTAACTTGTCAAATATACCATTCTTCTATGCACTGATATTTCCAGTGCAAACCCTCTGCGCAGAATATCGGTTCGTCGATCTTTCTTTCGTCTTAGGTGACGTTGTTTATTGCAGAAGCAGTAGACCAAATGTCGTTTGCGCATATCATGTCGTACTATATGCGGTGCATTGCAGCAATTTCACGCCATTGTATGTCAGTTCGTGTATGCGTTTTTTATGAATTTTTTAAATTTCTTTTATTCCTCACCCTCTCACCTGAACGCATGCTAAACCTGAAGTTAGGCTAACCTCTTTATATACCATCAAACTTTCTTGCTCTCTATATTTGCACAGTAATCTGCAACAAGTTCCACTAGAACTGCTACATTCAGGCTCCCTTTACAGCGTACTTCTACAAAAAACTAAACGGGCACTCTAAAAAAATGTTTTCAAAGCAGCGAGAAGCTATGACAATTTTAGTGACCCTATCTTTCCTGTCTTCTCTTTTTAGTTTCTCCCCTTTTTTCTGTTGTTTTACTGTCACTTTATCTCTATAACATTTTACGTCAGTGTAGAGGAAACAAAATGTTCCATAATTTACTCCCACATAGCAGTAACGTTTACTCCCATCGTGACTGTAGGTTTCGTGGAGTACGGAAATGTCACATTTGCGATTCAGTTATGACAAATCATATCAGTAGATATAGCCATGTCACACAGAACATATGGTAAGTGACAAGACATTCAGAACTAAGCGACGCATTCAAAGATCAACTCTACCAGTATGTACAGCCATGCTTTGAGTGACACGATAGGCCCGTTGAGCAGCATGATTAACATTATTACCAATGCTTCTGGGATTAGTGCCTTCTAGAGCCAATTGCTTAAGCTAGCCAACTTTGCGCTCTGTTGACAAATTGCAAAACTGCTTATTGCCTTTTCCATCTTCTGTTAAACATCGCTACTCGAGTCAGTCATATCTTGAATACTATATGGCAATGTGGTCGTCAGTGTTTCAACATAAGCCTCGTACTTATAGCAATTATTTCGACAGGTTCATCTACGATTGTGCGAAAGCACTTTAAATTCTGGCCAAGGAACATTACAGTGACTGCAGCGCTTGTCCCGCAGGATCGAACATGCATACTCTACCATACAAATCCTTTGAGAGCGTCCGTCAACGCGCTGGCCTAAACTGTGGCAACAACGAGGCTGTCGAAGAGAAAACAGCCTTACTTTCGCCGCAACCTGCAGTGGAACTGCTAACAAGCATCTTCGGCTTTCCATCGTGTAAAAACAGAACTCGAATTGGAATATCGAAAATGAGGTTCGCACTGGCCGGAACGTCGGCAAAACAAAATCTAGGAGGCCTGCTGTACCCTTCTTTTGTAACCCAACAGAGACTTTTGTTGCACACGGATCGCATTTCAAATAGACAGTCCTATTTTCTTCATGCATATCCACAGTACAGCAAGGTGTTTGTTGGCTGTGCGCGAAGTTGAAGGCATCGCCGTAGTGGAGGTATACTGGAGGTATAGTGGAGGTATATGAAATAATTTAGGCTCCTGGATATGAAGCCTGAAGTGGGATGGTGCAGAGCGCACGAACATTCGATTTGCAATTGACAATCCTCCTGTGCCATGTGAACAGGCTGCGCATAAGTTCAGTTGCTGCAGTGCCCCGGCGAAGTATTCAGACTTTCGCTCCCTGTGTACTCTGGTTAACCTCAATTGCCGAGAGAAAGATAGCTATCCGCTTTAATGATCTGGCCCAGCTGCACAGACCAACAGACTGCGAGCTCAATAGACAGCGTCCATCTAGCGTGCGTTCAGCGGCTCTATGTGTTGAAAAATACGCTGGTAGTTTTCAAAGGCGACATAAAACGAACCAAGACTCCAATCGCCGCAATATCCTGCTCTATATTTATTTTTTTAGCCCTTCGAGTGACAGGGATGCAACCACATATTAGAACGTCACCGACAACAACAAGGATAACAAGAAAATCCCATAAAGCCAAATTATCTACACTAACTTGTTTTTTAGACCTCAGTGACAGCGTTTAAGGCCGCGGCACAAACACTATGTATGGGCTGTGCAAAGCACGCTACTAAGCACGCTAGGAACTATGCTGAACAGACTCACCTATAGTCACGAACCTAGTAGCCTTTTCTCATTTCATCCGTACTTCCAGCTATCCTCTCGCTCGTCCTGTCGCATAATCCCATTAATTTTGCTTATTATTTATTTTGCATTTATTATTATTTTGCATTAATGGTGGTTCAGGTGTCGGCCGCTCGAGCTAGACAGTTACAGTGCGGCCAGCAGCAATTTCCTTCCGTATTGTTCCTTACGTAGTTAACAAACACTTACAACAACAGCAACCACTACTACTGCTACTATACTACTATTACTACTACTTCGAGAACAAATTTCTTTTCTTCGTGTATAAGCGATCTCTGGGAGAAAGGAAGCTCACTTAAACCAGCCCTTATTCTTGGCGTTAGTTCCAGCAAAGTGTTCCACGAATGGCCGGCGGTGTTCACGCTCCAAATGCTCCCTTGCTTATGAAGTTACTCGATTCATTTGCGAGAATTAAAAAAAGGACATTAGCCGTTCCATTCTGTGAAAGTGGTTGACCAGCGAAGCTGTTTAGCACATGGAGGTGACAGATAATTTGGAACAAAGGTACGAACTCATTGTCTTGATGGGTGGTCAACGTGACCAAAGGTACGCACACTCATTTTTTGTCTTGATCGGTTGTCATTATTTCACTCGCAACTGCTATTACGTTCTCTGATAATGTCAAATTGACGCACGTACGCCACTAGGCGGTCGGTTGGGCCGGATCGGTGTGGCATCGCAAGGGATATGTCTGCAACAAGGAACGCGTGAACCGCTCCCATTTCGGTACCGACACATCCACATTGAAATCACCGACAACGACCACAGGGGTATTGTCATAGCAGCTAATTCACGCAAAGTGAGCAGCCATGAACCTTATGGGACTATGAATCACTGCATTTTTTGCTTCCTTACGAGGGTATGAGCCATTGCTCACGGGGGTATGAGGCGTTGCTCACGGGGGTATGAGCCATTGATGATGACAGTTTTCGACATGCTGTTCTGTATGTTGTATGCGTGATAAGAAAGAATTTAAGCACTGTTCGCTACATTTTGCTCAGTGCTTGTAGCCTCTGCCTTGCGAGACTATAAGCCACTGTATACTTAGCTCACGCACAAACTTCACGTTCCGGACTTGCGGCCTTTCCGATGGGGTAGGAGTAGGCATCTGTAAAAGCTACTCGAAGCCATAGACAAAAAAAAAAAAGATTTACTTTCCGTCTTGGTGTGCGGTGCGGAAGGCGGAGCGGAGCGTTAGATGTCGATCCAGGAAACAAAGGAACTAGTTTGCAATATTTGCCGAATTCCATTGGTCCAACGTGAGCTTGCAGCGAGTGCACGGAGTTTTCCCGCTGCTTCTGTTCTTGACATCCGGATAGCAACTCAATTACCACTGTCATGTGCAGATCGAGTGGCTGCGTCAGCTTCCCGAAAGGCGTTTAACATGCTTTGGGAGACGCTTTCTGTGGCACTATGTAGCACTGTGTGTTATGGGTGGCGCTCTTTTTACCTATACGGCTTACTATTTCGAGCGTCACTTCCTAAAGGACCAGTTCAGTACCCCGTGCAGCATCGTCGACCAGATGCGCAGCGCCTCAAAGACTGCGCACAACAGGTACGCCAGCTCCTCTTACCACTGTAAAGAACGGCGGGTTGCACAACAAGACTGCCACCTTGCCACCTGATTACGACAAGGGGTGCAAGACGCGCACCTGCACCTCTCCGTGCTGCAGCTGCGAGGCGTTCAAAGAAGCGACCTTTGCGCTGGAACCCGCCGCCTTCCTCCAGCCCCTTCGACATGGTGACGGGACGAATTCGGTGTGTGGACAATGATTCCAGAGTTCCTCAACGCGGGGCTGATTTGACACGCCTGGAGAAGCTACCGCGGGAAGACTTATTTTTGTGCTTCTCAAGGTTTGGAGTGGCTCGGAACAATGAGCGACGCGCGATCGACAACGTCGATTTTCCGGAACGGCACCACCTTCAACACCGTCGCTTGGGCTTCGGAATGTGTGTGCCTTTGTGTCTGTAAACTGGTCTTCAGAGCAGCTGCGAGTTGGTGATGTGTAAACGAACAGCCGCCGCGTCGTGGACGGGCGGATCGAGTGTATAAAAACTGTGGTTGTGCGATTGTTGGACGCACTTCTCTTGAGCAGTCATGTTAGACTGGTTCACTTCTCTCATGCAGTCCTGTTGGACTAATACTATTTTTCTCAAACAGTCATGTTAGACTGAGTTAATTTTCTGTAAATAAACCCCTTTTTCCCCGTTCTCGATGAGAAGCAGTTCTTCACTTCATCAACGATCTCAGCGTAAATAAGTTGGACGACGGCATGGGCCAGCTACCTTCGAATTCATGCCGTACTTCAATCTTGGCAAAGGACCACGGACGAAGGGATTGAGCCCCCAGTCCTGACAACTGGCTGACAGCGGTGAGATGGACTTTGCGACATGGTGCTGTATCTGCGGTGAGTGCTTGGTTTTTGCTTTGACTCTCTAGGCTTCATTTTGTGGTTGTTCTATTTAGAACAGTAGGGAAGCTAGATTGTTGTGTGTTAGCTAGGTTGTGTTTTCCTAGCTAGATTTAGAGAGCAGAATCAAGGCAGTAAAGCAGCAGTCATGGAGTTAAGGACATTGCTGAGAGACGAGTTGTTGATTGTTGGTGAGGAACTGGGCCTAAATGTACGCAAGGAAATGCTCAAATCGGAATTATTGGAGCTAATTTCCAATCAGGCTAGTGAGCAAGATATTGAAATGGGATTGGAACTTCTCAAAAAGAGAGAGAAACGGGAAAAAGAAAGAGAAGAACGGGACAGAGAAAAACGAGAGAGAGAGGAACGGGATAGAGAGAGAGAGGAACGCGATAAAGATCGCGAGATAACAAAAATGCAACTTGAACTTGAAAACAAACGTTTGGAGTTGTCTCAAGGAAGTGAAGGAGCTCTGGGTCGATCAAGTGAGGCAGAATCGTACCGCATGGACAGGCTATTAAAGCCATATGAGGTCGGGACCGACATAGGCTTGTTCCTAAGCAATTTTGAAAGGACTTGCGAAAAGATGAACTTCGGTCCGAGTACATGGCCACAGCGGTTGCTGTCTATGTTGCCGTGTGAGGCGGCGGAAGTAATCGCCAGATTGAGTGTGCAGGATGCATATGATTATGCGAAAGTTAAGGCTAGTCTCCTGAAGAAATACCGCCTTTCAGCCGAAGCTTTTCGGCAAAGGTTTAGGAGCACAGGCAAGAAAGATAGCGAGGGCTATCCGGAGTTTGCATATAGCTTAAAGGCCAACCTAGTCGAGTGGCTTAAAAGCGCGGAAGCGTACGACAGCAGAGACATGATCATTGAATGCATGTGTCTAGAGCAGTTTTACAAAACCATTCCCCAAGCTGTGAAACTGTGGGTGCAAGATAGAGGTAATGTAAACACTGTGGAAAGGGCGGCTGAATTAGCCGAAGAGTACGCAACCCGTAGAAAGTTGAACGCCGAGGAGGGAAACTGGGACGGTCGAAATGGACCGCGGAAGCCATTTCCGTTCAAAAAGGGTGCGCAAGCTAGACGATCCGAGCCTGTAGACATGGCGGAAAAGCCCGCAGAAAAGAGCGAGGAGAAAGTTAACGGAGAAACCGCACAAAAAGAACAGAAAAGAAAGTTCGGATCTTTTAGACCAATTCGCTGTTACAGATGCCACAAACTGGGGCATATAGCTGTAAACTGCGAGAAGTCTAGCGTAGTTTTTTCCTACGTGGAGGAAAAAGATGAGAATATGGAACTTTTAAGTCCATATCTCCACGACCTGCAAGTTAATGGAAAACCATGCCGAGTGCTAAGAGACAGTGCCGCCACGCTGGACATTGTCCATCCGTCTTACGTGATGGTAGAGGACTTCACCGGAGAAGTAGCATGGATAAAACAGGTTGTAGAAGAACACAGCGTGTGTCTGCCCATGGCCAAAGTCAAAATCAGTGGACCATTCGGGGAGCTAGAGACTGAGGCTGCAGTTTCCAAATTTTTGTCACTGCAGTATCCCTACATCTTTTCGAATCGTTCGAATCAGTTACTGCGTGACAGAGGGCTCAAACTGGGAGAGGGCATAGTACAGGCATTGACCCGAGGCCAAGCTCGTAAGATCGCGGCGCTTTCGGCTGAAAATGCTCAAGCTCCTCCAGCTGAAGCAGAAAAGGGGATAGCTTCAATACCCGAATCCGAGCTAGGCCCGAGGGACAAAAGAACAGTTGAGGAGAGCCTGCCAGTCGACCAGCTCAATGAGAGCGTAGCACTAGAGTGTCGGAGTTCTAGCCTGCAGGAAGAGCATGCAGACGCGCTCCCAAGCGAGACAAGGTCGTTGTTATCACCGGCCTCAAAGAACTTTGATCAACTCTTACGCGTGGATAGAGAGTCACTGGCAGCTGAGCAAAAGAATGATGAGAGCTTAGCTAAATTA
Organism: Dermacentor albipictus; assembly: GCF_038994185.2. Lineage (NCBI taxonomy): Eukaryota > Metazoa > Arthropoda > Arachnida > Ixodida > Ixodidae > Dermacentor > Dermacentor albipictus. The sequence goes on from NC_091824.1 coordinate 136,060,431, forward strand.
CGTGACACAGCTAAAGAAGGCATTGCTAGGCGCAACGTAACGATACATGAGAGAGGAGGATTGTTGTATCGGCATTACAGAGATCGAAAGGGTAAGATTTTAGATCAGTTAGTCATACCTACTAAGTATAGGGAGGACCTTTTGAGTCTTTGTCATGGAAATGGGTGGTCCGGCCACCTAGGCATAAACAAATCAAAGGAAAGATTGCTTATGGAATACTACTGGCCTGGCTGTTTCAAAGATGTAGAAAACTTTGTAAGATCATGCGACGCCTGCCAGCGTTCTGGTAAACCAGGAGAGACTTGGAAAGCTCCACTGAAGGTAGTGCCCTTAATAACAGAGCCTTTCAGACGGCTTGTAATAGACACGGTAGGGCCTCTTCCAAAAACAAAATCAGGCTACAGGTACTTGTTTACCATGCTGTGTCCGGCTACCAAGTTTCCAGAAGCAATCCCTTTGAAAGAGCTCAGCTCCACTGAAGTAGTAGACGCGCTTTTGACAGTGTTTGCACGAGTTGGGTTTCCAGCCGAAATTCAGGCAGATCAAGGGTCAGTATTCACGAGCGCACTGACCTCCACATTCTTGCAAAAGTGCGGGGTAAAGTTAATACACAGTTCTGTCTATCACCCTCAGTCAAACAGTGTAGAGAGGTGGCATTCGGTGCTTAAGCGAGTTTTGCGTGCGCTCTGTTACGAGCACAAGGAGGACTGGGAGAACTGTCTGCCGGCAACTTTGTTTGCTTTGCGAACGGTTCCACATGAGGCGACAGGGTTCTCACCAGCAGAACTAGTGTATGGGAGGACACTCCGGTCTCCACTGAGAATGTTAAGAGAGATGTGGGAGGAAAGAGGGGAGAGTCCAACCGTGGTTGAATACGTGCTAAATTTACTGGAGCGGCTAAGCGCAACCCAAGAACTAGTCGGAAAGAACATGGCACTAGCTCAAAAGAACGCCAAATTCTATTATGACAAGAATGCGAGGCTTCGTACGTTTAACGCCGGAGACCAGGTAATGATCCTCAAACCTTCAAGAAAGAACAAGCTTGAAGTTCACTGGGACGGGCCCGTTAAAGTGTTGCACAAACTTTCAGAAACTAACTATGCTTTGAGAATGCCCGGTCGCAGGAAGGAAGTGAGGATATATCACTGTAATTTGATGAAGCCGTATGTAGAGCGGAGCGGAGTCGTTAACTATACTGTCAAAGAGCCGGATGACATCGGTACCAAGTTTAAGGAGTATAGGGCAACCTCCAACTCTGAAATCGGCCTAGAAGAAGTAGTAGAACACTCGGTAAGCTCGCATGCTCTAAGACCCGAGCAGCTAGATGAGCTAAAAGGGGTGTTAGGGGAATATCTCGACAGATTCAGCGATCGGCCGGGTAGAACCGAACTGATAACGCATGAAATTGAGCTGACCTCTACCGAACCAGTAAGATCAAAACCTTACAGGGTGTCTCCAAGACAGAGAGAGATTATGGAGGCAGAGATACAGCGCATGCTAGAGTTGGGAGTTATTGAGCCCGCTGAGAGTGACTACACGTCACCGCTAATACTCGTAGAAACCCCTAACAAGGACCCTCGTCCGTGTGTTGACTACAGGAAGTTAAATGCGATCACTAGGGATCAGCTGTACCCGATACCCAACATTGAGGAACGAATTGAAAGAGTTAGCGCTGCTAAATACATTTCAACTATAGATCTCGTGCGGGGGTACTGGCAAGTTCCCCTTTCAGAAAGTGCCAGCCGCTATGCTGCATTCATCTCGCCTGTGGGCACTTTTCGCCCTCTCGCACTCAGCTTCGGGCTGAAGAACGCGCCGTTTAGCTTCTCTAAGTTAATGGATATTGTCCTAAAAGACTTGCAGGAGTTCGCCTTACCTTATCTTGATGATGTAGCCATTTTTTCGGACAGCTGGGAACAACACGTATCGCACCTCAAACAGGTGTTCTCACGGTTGAGGGAAGCCGGCTTAACGATGAAAGCGGAAAAGTGTAGGTTTGGTTGTTCGCAGGTTACTTATCTGGGCCATGTTGTTGGTCAGGGCATGAGACGGCCGGCTGAGCTGAAAATAGCTACGATTAGAGATTTTTCTCAGCCGCGCACGAAAACGGACGTTCGTTCATTTTTGGGACTTGTGGGGTACTATCAACGGTACATTCCGAATTACTCGCAATTGGCAAGTCCATTAACAGACGCCCTCCGAAAGGGAGCACCGAGTACCGTACTCTGGGATAAGGACAAAGAGAACGCTTTCCAAAGTTTGAAAACGCTATTGGTTTCTCGCCCTGTGCTTCGCGCGCCAGACTACACTAAGGAATTCATAGTTCAATGCGACGCAAGCGACAGAGGTATGGGCGTGGTACTTAGTCAAGTCGGCGACGATAACGAGGAGCATCCTATCCTCTACGCCAGCCGTAAACTAAATGTAAGAGAGGAAGCCTACAGCGCTTCAGAGAAGGAATGCGCTTGTTTGGTTTGGGCCGCCCAGAAGTTGTCGTGTTATTTGTACGGAGCGAAGTTCATCTTCGAGACCGACCACTGTCCTCTGACGTGGCTCAATCAAATGTCACACAAAAACGGCCGCTTGCTCCGATGGAGCCTCACTCTCCAAGAGTACAACTTCTCCGTTAGATATAAGAAGGGAAAGTTGCATAGCAATGCGGATGGTTTGAGCAGGCTAATTTGAATTCTGCGTTTGGGGGTCCCGCCTAAATTTTAGGGTTACTAGTGTTAATTTTATTAAGCGAAGAAGATCCCCTCTCGTTTAGCAGGATTCCCTCCATGATTGCTGAATTTGTCAGCAGGAATTTGCTTCAGAAATTGGCATAGTGAAATGCAGCATTTTTTTTGTTTCTGCACTTATGTTGTTGTTGTTTTTTTTTGAAGCCTAGCGAGTCTAAAGTGAGAGCCAATGCACGTCATCTCGGCGCAGAGCCGTGTTGTGGGGTTCATTTTGCAGTTGCCTGTCCTTGTTGGATGTTTTGGGGCGGTGACATCAATGCACAGGTGGTCGCTGCGAGCCAAGACATCAATCTCCCCCTGACCAGCAGCCATTCTCTTCCTGCCTAGCGGTTGTCAGCGCTAGACAGTCGAGACTTTTGGGGCCATGGAGGCGCTGTAAAGAACGGCGGGTTGCACAACAAGACTGCCACCTTGCCACCTGATTACGACAAGGGGTGCAAGACGCGCACCTGCACCTCTCCGTGCTGCAGCTGCGAGGCGTTCAAAGAAGCGACCTTTGCGCTGGAACCCGCCGCCTTCCTCCAGCCCCTTCGACATGGTGACGGGACGAATTCGGTGTGTGGACAATGATTCCAGAGTTCCTCAACGCGGGGCTGATTTGACACGCCTGGAGAAGCTACCGCGGGAAGACTTATTTTTGTGCTTCTCAAGGTTTGGAGTGGCTCGGAACAATGAGCGACGCGCGATCGACAACGTCGATTTTCCGGAACGGCACCACCTTCAACACCGTCGCTTGGGCTTCGGAATGTGTGTGCCTTTGTGTCTGTAAACTGGTCTTCAGAGCAGCTGCGAGTTGGTGATGTGTAAACGAACAGCCGCCGCGTCGTGGACGGGCGGATCGAGTGTATAAAAACTGTGGTTGTGCGATTGTTGGACGCACTTCTCTTGAGCAGTCATGTTAGACTGGTTCACTTCTCTCATGCAGTCCTGTTGGACTAATACTATTTTTCTCAAACAGTCATGTTAGACTGAGTTAATTTTCTGTAAATAAACCCCTTTTTCCCCGTTCTCGATGAGAAGCAGTTCTTCACTTCATCAACGATCTCAGCGTAAATAAGTTGGACGACGGCATGGGCCAGCTACCTTCGAATTCATGCCGTACTTCAATCTTGGCAAAGGACCACGGACGAAGGGATTGAGCCCCCAATCCTGACACCACTGGTATCATGTGGTAACGGCACCGATAACGGTGATGCCGTACCACAACGTGGCCTTCATCCCTGCGTTAGACTGCGCAATCTTTGGGGTGGGCCCATGAGAACTGTTTGACAATAGAAATTGCGGTCAGTTCCCAAAGAAAGCTAAACGCTCAAATAAAAGTGCGTGCAGCACGGCTTGCCAACATGATATCGGCCTTTGCTTCTATTTGCGACATACGTGGCGATCAGACGCTACGCAAGCGTTTCATTTTGTCGCCTGTACATAACGCCCGTTATTGACCCCGCCGACATCGATCGTCGGTGCAAGGGACACTCAATAAGCCGGTCGCGCAATCAGTTTGAACGGCGTGCTGCGGTACTCTTATCTCGAGCCGCCAGGGGAAGGTCACTTTCTGATAAACGGCCGCAACCAGTGACGCTGACGGTCAGCGACGCGACGCCACACTGCACGTGTGCACTATCGCGTCGGGACCGGAAAGCCGGCTGGACACGGGCCGTATCCGCCAGTCTCGGGCCGATATTCCGCCCGTCGCTCGCCGCGGCGAGTGGCGGCGACGTTGCGTCCTCGATAGGATGAGACGCAGACGTCACCGGGACGTCGCCTGTCGCACCGATGCGGTGAAAACAACGCGCCGAAAGGCTCGCGTGATTGAGGCCACGTACGCCGCCGCATAACGCCCGCCCGACAGAGAGGATGTGTGGCACGGTTGTTTTGGAGGAACTCGTAGATTGACATCGTATTGGGGTTTCACGTGACATAAGCACACTCAGATTATGAGGCGCGCCATATCGACTCCGGATTGATTTTGACCGCCCGGGGTCCCCTTGGAGTGCATCTGAGTCCTCTCTCCTCTTTCCGGTGTCGGTGTCGTTGTTACATATGAATTAACAGGCTTCAATATATCAGTGTACTTATGTGGTAAAAATAAACTTCTTCTTCTTCTTCTTCTTCTTCTTCTTCTTCTTCTTCTTCTTCTTCTTCTTTGTAGTGTCCATTGCATCGACACTTGGATTTCTAACGTATTTCCCTTGAGGACTGACGAAGACAGCGAGCTTATATACCAAAGATAATGAGTGCAATCCTTATTCCTCCATTGAAGCAAATGTCGGGCACACTGCAGCAGACGATTATGTTAAAAGGTGAGGTAATGTCATAAAATTTATAGTGTAACTATAAAGATCTGAGATCGGCTTCAACTTTTCGGAAAAGCGATATTTGGAGAGGTAAGAGAACAATAGATTCACGGCTTACCGCTGTTCTGAACGGTAAGGGACTGGACCTACAAGATGAGCAGCTATCGTATCAGCGAAACGTGAAAAATAATGTCCAGTTGGCACGCTGTTTCATATTAATTACTGGGGCATCTTCTCTTCATTTTTTAAAATTACTTTCGTTTCCCGCCCTCTTACAGCTTCCGGACAGTTTCGATCATCTTCCCTCTCCCTATGCGAAGCAGCACGTCAGCGGTAATACGCGCACCGGCTGCCAAGCTTGCTGGCGCGCTTATTAAGGAGCTTATTTCTCTCTCTGTTGAAGCAGGAGACCTCCCGCCACAGGGTCCCTGACAAAGCAATTATTATTGGGTTTCTTTCTCGCAGTTCATGCCACACGAGAAACGTTATGACCGACACACGACTCGCCGGACGTACGAACGGGAAGAAGGAAGGGAACATTCTCTTGCTTATTTCTGTGTGCATCCTTTCGTCATGACAGAGATATAGAGAGATGCAAACTTTAATAATAAGCTGGAGCTGTCACAAGAGACGTCACCCACAACACCGGCTTGAATACACGCGCGTTCAGAACTTGCACGCAGGCATTGCGCCCGCCTTCAGGCATTGCATCCGAAGAATTCATGAACATATTGTATATATTCAGCTCTGTGATCTTTATAGCTCTGTGGGGCAAACGAGTACAGCAGTTACGTCCCGTTGAAGGGACACGACGGAGCGGAGTCTTCTTTCATCAGAAGAGCATGTCTCTTTCGAGTACTTCTACGTCACAGATTGCACTGGAGGTCAATGATAGCTCACCGTGGATTATGTTAGAAAGGGTTAATCAGCGGTTTAACCAAAGAGTGGGCCTTACCTGCAGCACGAGCATTGTGGTCTGTTCGAGGGAATCGTTTCTGTGCGCTCAGCTAGCGCAGCATTCTTGAGAGTTGCGCGCATTTAGTATCCATTCAGCTTCACACTCTCCTTGCTCCTAGGTTTGTGTTATGTCATATCACTCACTATACGAGTTGTGCACTAGGGACCCCCTTTTAACTAGCAGTATACGTGTCTGCGTTTTTCTATCTTTTTTTTTCCTGAAAGGAAAGCTGTAGTTGCTGGTGCTTTTCGAGAGTTCCGCTACCTCGCATATATTTACTCAAAGCACATTATTTGTTTTTGCTCCACCAACACAAAAACAAGGCAAGTTGGCCCAAGCTGTTATCCATGGTCTCGTGAGACTTTATCACAGTCGGCGTTGACGGGCTGAGCCAAGGCCGCGCGGTGCTTATCTCTCCTGGAAAGTGCTAGAAGCATCTCGGTCGGCTAGGCTGTGCGTAGAATCAAACAGTAATTTAGCCATTCTTCGCCGCAATGAATCTTCTGCGCACGGTGCCTGACAAACAATACAGATAGTTATCGCGATTACGTCGTGCTGCGTGCATATTGAAGCATATTCAGCTTTTGCCGCCGTGATATCAAAACAACTGGCCGCCGGTTCCAGAATGCTGAGGACGGCTCCCGGCGCGAAAAAAGGGATGGCGCTTTAAATACACATTCGTTTTCTTAGCAGTTGTTTTCCTTTGTTAGCATATGTTAGCTCGTATCGTAAGCTTTCCTCCAAAGGCATCTCCTTTCATACTCGCCTGTCTGCAATGCTTATGGGGAAGAGAAAAGCTGGTCAGCCTTTCGTTTCCTTCGTTTCGTTTGGTTCAATGGCGGCAGAAATATTTTGACGCTTTCAGACAGCATAAGGAACAGCGATTCCCTCCTTGCAGGCAGCATACGAAGCGGGCAGCTGCACGGTAAGCATGTGGGCCGGCTTCAGTGCCCCAACCACTCGTGTGTCTTCGGGCGGTGGTAATGAGAGCCTCTACGCTGCCCAACGTGCAAGCAGGGCTCGTGAAACCGGACTCTCCTTGGCATCGGTTCTCGAGGAGGACATGTACAAAACAGAAGTACCGTTGTGTCGGCTATGTGATGACGCAAATACCGTTCGCCTGCCACACTTCGAATCTTTGCCGCAAGTAACACTGCGCGAAACACACCAGTCTTAGACCGAGCGGCTGTCGCTTTAAGCTATCGCTGGTATTGCTCTATGGTTTGGATTGATCGCAATTGCGACTTTTATTTTGTTATCGGTGTTGTGGCTGCCGTAATAACCGTCGTGGTAGCTTTTTCTTTCTTTGCTGTTATTACTTCTTTTTTTTTCAGTTCATTCTTTTTTTCATACCTCTATGTGAAAAAGAGTAGTCGGCCACAATTAAAGGCGATAACATCTCTTAAGCACCATATAATAGTAATAAAGAAAAGAAACGTTCTTGACAACGCACAAAAGTATACGAAAGTGTACGTTGTCCTTATGAGAAAGCATGAATGGCCAAACGACCGTCCATTTTATGCCCCGGAGCCGATGAGCTGATCAGACGCCTTAAAGGGACACTAAAGCGAAACAATAAATCAGTTTAGACTAATAAAGCATTCTTTGAGAACTCTGCAGGCAGTCATTTCAGAATAATAGCTTGATTATTAGATGACAAAATGGAGGTCGATGTATCAGTATTTGAATTTCGCACCTAAACCCAGACGCCGGGACGTCAGTGTGACGTCAAAGATTCCAAAGTATGTTTTCGCTTTGGGCCGCGTTGGCTGAGTAGTGGTTCCCGAAACATGCCATGTTTAATATTTGGTTCCTTTAGAAGACAATGTAGTCAATCTGTACCGCTATATACTTAAGTAGGCCATAGAACATGCCATCAGAATTCATGACGTCACAGCGACCAGGTGCGGAAGCCTCAAGGAGGCGCCGTCACCCGTGTGTCCGTGTTTCCTTGTCCGCATCTTGCCTCTGTCTCTCGTCCCTTTTCGTGCGCTAAAAAACCCCAGTTACAAAAGAAAGGAAAGATAGGGAAGGTCGTGAACGTCCATGAAACTTACAGTCCCTCCAACAGGCCACTCGAACGCAAACAAATTCAAGAGTGCTTTGACTGTCTTGTGCTGTGACAACTGTATAGGTCGGCGTTCCAGAACCTTCTCTTGTGGACAGCTCACAGCCATCTGCTAACAGAACCGGAGCGCTAACGATCCGGGGGCTGAACCCCGTGCATCGCGAAGAAAGATAAAGCTAAGAGCTGCCGGCTGAGTGCAGTCAACACGCCTTGACGGCACACTTTACCGGCAGAACTCAGTCTCGTCTCTAGATCTCGGGAAACCATGATGGTGATAAGCAGTTTCTCTGAGGTAAAGAGGAGCGTGGTGAGCGCTTACATGCGCTACCTGCTTAAAGTATTGTTACAGGCAGAGTATCAGGGTGAAAAACTCAAAACATGTTTACACCACCTCGACTTAGGAAGCTAGCAGACAAGCGACAAGGACTGCGTCGCGACTGCTCTAGGGCGGCGGCATGGACGATTGCAATAAGGTGACGGTGTTTGAACATAGGTGTGCTGACAGGGCAATCTGTCCGTGATAGCAGCTTCCAAGTAATGCGCTTGAAAAGGCTCAGATCCGAGGCGAGGTAAATATGGGCGAGATAGGAATCACAAAAAAAAAAGAATAAGCGCGATAATGCACCAATACCAGCAGACGTCTATCGCTTAATATAGCTTGCAAGTTTTTAGCTCTAGACAATAGATGAGTTCAACGCCAGAAAGTCACTGAGCTTAAGCACATCCCTTCGACGTTCTACTAGTAAACTTGTGGGCGGATCGTTCGTTGGCGACGAAAAATTCGTTAGTTTATACTATATTGTTAGGCGCGCATCGCAAGGGACTTGGTAGCACTCCTCTACAAATATCGTGAAGAATATTTTCACCTTCAAAGCGATAACAACGACGAAATAACCGTTCCTAACCTACAATAGTTATAAGCCTTGCTCTGCTAAGCCCGGGGCGCGGGATCGAATCCCGGCCGCGGCATCCACGTTTCGATGGGGGTGAAATGCAAAAGCGCCCGTGTACCGTGCATTGGGGTCACGTGAAAGATCCCCTGATGGTCAAAATTATAGTGGAGTCCCCCACTACAGTGTGCCTCATAATGAAATCGTGGTTTAGGACGTAAAACCCCAGAAGATAATTTAATTAGTCACAAGCTGTACATTAAGCAATGTTCATAGTTCACTTAATCTAAAAGCTGTGTTGCGCCAGCGCTGAAAGCCAAGAGAGAAGTGGTTCTTGTGGGGAAGGAGGAAAGGCTAGCACTATCTTCTGCAACCCATGCGGGAGCACGGCTCAGCGCCAGCAGGATGGGGGAGATGGGATTAAAAGAGAGAGAGGGTAGGAGGGGAAAAGGTAGAGGGTCGTCCTAGCAGCATCTGAGCAGCCCCGCCGGGAGGGCCCATTGGGTTCGACCGGGGGAGTAGGCTGGAGGTAGACCGTATACAGGAGGTGGCCCAGCAGAAGCGAAGTAGTGGCAGATCAGGAAGCCCGAGGTGGTGGGATGGCGGTTAGGCCATCCGTATTTGTAGAAATTTTTTATAGTCTCGCCGAGAGCCCCGACGAGTCGAGGTACTCGACGACATTTAGGAAGGCTGGTAGCTGATTACTACAGGGGAAGAGGATATCTCCCTGTGTTCTTAGCCAAGGTATAATGCAGTTCTTAGTTCACGCTTAACCCTTAACACCACCCGCTTAACACCATCGGGTGGTGCATTTATCAGTAGTACAATTATCAGCAGTTCACTATCATGGAAAGGCGACTGCATTGTACGTAATTATTTGGCATCTTGAGTGTTAAAAAATTAATTATGGGGTTTTGCGTTCGAAAACCACGTTCTGATTATGAGGCACGCCGTAGTGAAGGTCTCGCGAAATCTGGACCACCTGGGGTTTTAACGTGCGCCTAAACGGGCGTTTTTCGCATTTCGCCCCATCGAAATGTGGCTGCCGTGGCCGGGATTCAATCCCGCGCACCTTGAGTGTTGCTCCAGTGACTGGAAAACAAGGCAGCACGATTAGAATAAAGTCCAGCAAACATCCGGCAACAAGCCAACGGTCACGGGTCACGCAATCGAAGAGATAGAGATGGTGCAGACAAAAGAATCCACGCGGGAGGTGCTCTAATTGGCGTCATCGCAAGTGCTTCTAACCGCAAAGTGAGTCCCTTCGCCAACGTTGATAACAGCAGACTACCACATGGCGCCACGCGGCGGTCGAAAAGCGATAACGAAAAGCGATAAGAAGACGGGTCAAACAGAGACAAAGAGAGAGATATGATGCAACGCGTATTCTTATGGTAACTTTGATGCGCGATGCAAACGCAGCGCGTTTTTTAAAAGAAATATATATACTGAAGCACATAGGACAAGTGCTACACCAACGCCACGCTATAATGAATTAAATGCCACACTAACTACCCTGCTGTCAGTTCTTCTACAGCGCTTGTCCCATAAGACTAACGAGCATGAACAAGCTTAAAGTTGAGATGCAGCGCCAATGTCTCATAAGTTAAAGGCTTTTGACCACGTTTGGTATTCTAATTTTCTTTTTTGTCTTTCTTGTCTTTCATACCTATTATTTTGGTATAACTGGTCTTGCATGTAACCAAACTTCCCGTTCATCTCCTATAGGTGGCTTGCATTGACGTCATTGTGGCCGCTATCTTGCGGTACTAGCACGTAAAGAAGCTGCGTAAACAAGAAAGGTGACAGCAGTGCACATCACAGCAGGCGCGTCTTGCACTTAGCGACAATTCGACAACAGTAATAATCCGGTGAAAAACGGTCACCGTCAAAGAGGTGCACCCGGCCACAAGCTCTTACGGACCATGATATGTGAGAAAAAGCTGAATATCTCCGCAATCTCGCAATGCAGCCTGGTATTTGCATTTCAGGCGTCGACTATAATTTGCTAACAACATTGTCTTAAACGGTTTTACTGGCTATTGTTACAGGTTGCTTTGGAATTAAACGTTTTCTGAGATCCCGTGGTCCGTAAACTTCTGAGGGCGGGTGTGCGTCAAAACAGGAATTTACGCGTGATGATTTGGTGTATTGACGTTATCGTGGCCGCCATGCCATGTTCGGATACTATAGCCCGTGGACACGCTGAATTCGCGACGCCACGTGAAACTATATATCTATTGATTAGCAACGCCCTCGGATGAGTAATTCGGATGGGCATACGAATGGCAGCGAATTTACGTGCAACCAAAGCCAGCGGATCGAGTGGGACAGCCGGACTACTATTTACCTGCGGTATAGTCGCATAGCCGCTACCCGGCTGGGCTGTCAGAGTGCCCTGTCGAGCTGCGTCAATCCGCCTTCGCGGGATCGGTTGACTCAGCCCGGATTCGCTAGTGATGGAGGGATGCGTAGATTGATTTATTTGAACGAAAAGTTTGAGACGCATACACAGTTTCAGATGCTGCGGCTGAAGGCAAAAGAATGCCTGACAAAGGCGATATCAGCAAAAATAGTACACTAACGCTTGAATAATACATTCAAACCGCAGAAACGAGGCAATGTGGTAGCATGCAACATTAAGCAAGATAATTCGGACTAGTAGAGGGAGCAGAAATATTCAGAGCACTTCGAAATAAAATGCAGTAACGTTACCATGCGTACAGATTGAGTCAAATAAACACACCAAGGTGATATACACATGGCAGGATCAGTTTCAGAAAATTTTTAAAAAATGCTGTTGGGTTGGGCTGATTTCGTGCAGCCAGTAGAAAAGATTCAGAAGCTCCGTTTTCTCATCATTGACACTGAGTGCCACATGCTATCTGGAACGGACTTGACCAACTCGACGTTACGACTTAACCAACTCCGCAGCCTTACGCATGGCCTTAGGTCATGCGTAGCCTCCGCAGCCTTACGTACCCTCTCGTCCTGCTTATGCAAAAAAAAAAGAAAAATAAAACAAAACAGAAACGATGGACCTAGTATAGCGACATGGCACGTGCGTCGACGCGTCCACCACGTGTCATGCAGCCTACGCGCACTTCCGGAAAGACCCCAGAGGGACACACGTGGACCGGAGGTTATGAGGGCCGGCCGCAAAGAAATGCGGCGCGAGAGAAGCGCGTGGCAGCGATCACGCGGTAGTATCGATCCAATGATATTTTCATTGCACGCCACACGCTGGGCGCTCTTTCAGAAGGAGCGCCATTTACCTCATCGATTTCGCGCCGCGCCGCTTGTTCTTTCATTTCGCGTCGAAACTCGGAAGCGAACACTACAAGCCCGGAATTAACAAGATCCGCCAGACGGCGCATGTGCTGCTCACACGTGTGGAGGCCACAAATAAAAGAAGAATGAAAAGAAAAGGGTCAGTGTACTGAGATTCTTGCCCAGAAAAAAACACAAAAAGTGTGCTATAGATCAGGAGCGACGCCAGACAATTAATTGTCAGGTGTCCGTTCAGCGAAAACACCGTACAGCGTTGCTCTCGTTGATGCATTTTGTTCTTCGTTGAACTTTGACTGAACGAAAGCTTTATATATATACGTACTTATACGGCGCAACACAGACGTATAATGTGGCAATCTACGTATGCATACGTAAAAATAACAGAATAGTGCTACGTCGAAAAGTAATAAGGCAATAGATGTTCAAGTTAAGGGCAAGAGATACGGGGCTGGCGGTATAGATGGAATACAAGGTGGCAAGACAATGCCAAGGAAGTTCTTAACGAGTGTAAGAGGCACCTGCGGTAAACTAATGCAATGCCTTGGCTGCTGGAGTTTCCGTGTGCATTTCTTGCAGAGGCGAATGCCTAATGCGTGTTTCTTGCTCACTTTGTTTTGTTTTGTGGCAGGAACAAGCAAGTCCGTCTTTTTTTTTCCTTTTAATTAAGGAAAGGTGACAGCTACTTCTTTTGTTTTGACTTTACCCATCGCCGATTCCACGTCTTCATAGAAGCTTTCGACTTCCTGGTCATCATGACTGAATGTAGGGGCATAGACCTGTACGGCCTTCAATTTGTACCTCTTGTTAAGTTTCACAAGACCGGCCGCGCTCTCGCTAATGCTATGGAATTCCTGTATGTTACCAGCTACATTCTTATTAATCAGGAATCCAACTCCTAGTTCTCATCTCTCCACTAAGCCTCGGTAGCACAGGACGTGCCCGCTTTTTAGCACTGTATATGCTTCTTTCGTCCTCGTAACTTCACTGATCCCTATTATATCGCATCTACTACCCTCTAATTCCTCCAAGCACTGCTAGGCTGGCCTCACTAGATAACGTTCTAGCGTTAAACGTTGCCAGGTTCAGATTCCAATGGCGGCCTGTCCGGATCCAGGGATTCTTAGCACCCTCTGCTTTTTCACAGGCCTGACCGCCGCCGTGGTCAGTTGGTTCGCAGCTGCTTGGGAGTGAGGGCTGGGGTTTGATTGTTGTATCCATATAGGAGGTTGTGGCCAAGTACTGCACCAGGGTGGCCAATCCTGCTCTGGTGAGGGAGTGCGTTATCGGTTCTGGTCACCGGGATCAGGCCGCACTCTAGGCCTTATTGATGCAATTTTATCAAAACGCGGATTTCTTTTTTTTTATATAATCCGGTGGAAGATTGCGTGGCACCGGGATTCGAACCACGGTCCTCTTGCACCCGAGGCGTATGCTCTACCTCTACGCCACCGCTGCAGCCGAATGAGGGAAACCACTTCTTGCCGAATGAGGGAAACCGAGGCATGTCAGGACTGACAGTTTACGAACAAGACTCGACACAAAGCGCTGTGGCAGGAGAAGGAGATGTCAAGGTGCCTGCTGTTACGATTCTTGGATTACGACACTCACTCACTCACTCACTCACTCACTCACTCACTCACTCACTCACTCACTCACTCACTCACTCACTCACTCACTCACTCACTCACTCACTCACTCACTCACTCACTCACTCACTCACTCACTCACTCACTCACTCACTCACTCACTCACTCACTCACTCAGTTCTAACAACGGCCATACACGTTACTGACGTCACTGTCTAAATCAATCGTCAGTAATATAATGAAGGTTCACAATCATCCACAAGCTGCAGAAGGCCAAGAGCAAAAATACCGAAGAGCGTATATTATATCGAGGGCTCTATTTTTCGCTGGCAGACTTCGCAGTGAAGCAAACAACAGAATCGGAGCGCCGAGTGGAAAATGCGCCACTTCGCTCTGCGACGATAAGTCATTTCGCCGCCGTATACCATGTCAGCGCTCGCATCACTTCTGGCATGCCCTCAACGCTCCTAGGCTCTAGGGTGATCTGGTTCCGACGTGTTTCCGCCGGCTTTGGCAAATTCACTTGTCACGTGGATCCCTGGGACGCACTCAACTGCTGACAACAGTGCTGCTGACGATGGAACGCATGATGGCACTTCTATTGCGCAAGAAACGACTCCGAGGCGAACCTACGCAGCTTCGCCAAGCCATCGTTGCAGCTCACTTTACTGCGCGCAGTAAAATAGCATGGAACACGAGTACCCCGCGCGTGGAAGTAACAAGTGTAGAAGAAAAAAAAGTTTCTTACGATCCGTGTGCGCGTGGCACTGACGATCAGCCTTCCCTGTGTCGACAATGTACTTTGTGTGGAAGACATTGCACAGGGGAGTTATGTCTGGTATAACGTTAAACTGCCTGAACGTTTTCGTGAATTATTGTACAACCAAAAGCTTAAACAGGCTGCGCGTACCAAACAGGAATTTCCAAGCCATGCCTCAGGGGTTTGTCAAGTCTGCAAAGAAGAAAATATCTGCGTTCAGATGAGACATTTATAACTTGAATATAACGAAACATAACGACGCAGTGAACGGCCGGCATAAATACTCACCGACATGAATAAAATACACATAAGCAACATCTGTCTGCTTCTTTTATTTACTTATTTTTTCGTCGCACCATATTCCTCATTTAGATACCAGAGCCGCGCATCTATTTATAAGCAGTGGTCGCGACAGTATTATAGCACGACAATCTTTTTCGCTCCTGCAAGTGAGCAAGTGAGTGCAGGAACGAGCTTCTCGGAAACGCATGCAAATTCGCGAGCCTATACCGCTGTTCCGAAAGTAGTCGGCCCACGTCCGCATCGCAAATAGTGAATCTTCGCTAACACTAATAAAGAAAAGTGGAGATCCTCGACTTTCTGGACCACTGATGCTTCCCAACAGAACAATAACTAAAAATAAATCCGGCACACTTTCACGCCCCATCCAGAATCAAAAGCCGAATTTCTCACAACGTGCCTAATTACCCAGCGCCCTTATAACTTTGCCCACGCATTACCTTTGACATTCCAAACATTGCCTCCAAATTTTGTCGCTTTAGCTACGGTGGTTCTAGGAATAATTCCAGTCGACATTTGGAATGGACCTTTCGAATGCACGCTCCTGCATTTAGCCGCGATAACAGTTTCGCTGTAGAAGTGAGCGCATCGCAAAGCAAATTGGCAGGACAGCTTCATGATTCCTATGGATTGTTGAGTGATAGAGGCTCTATACTATAAATAATGAATACCGTCTATGCACCACGTACAGATGGTGAACCAGCGAAGCTGAAATGTGCAGCCCCGGTGTTTATCGCTGGGTTAATCACGACGAATCAAGAATATTGGTTGCGTCTTTGTATTTCTTTATAAGGTTACGCACACGTATGGCTTGGGTTTTCCACATTGTTCGTTTGAAATGGCACACATAACGCTTCACATAATCACCATTATGGAGGGGTGCGATGAGTGGTTCATTGTGTTAATCCAGCAGGTTCATCGGTCTTCCTGAATTATGTTACGCATTTGTGTATCGTAATGCGTTAATCGTAGTATTTATGACTCGGCTGTGCACTGTAGTTCCCAAGTGACACACCGAGGCCGCGCATTTCATTGAATTAAA
The DNA here is from genome assembly GCF_038994185.2 of Dermacentor albipictus. Taxonomy (NCBI): domain Eukaryota; kingdom Metazoa; phylum Arthropoda; class Arachnida; order Ixodida; family Ixodidae; genus Dermacentor; species Dermacentor albipictus. The sequence continues at coordinate 136,076,361 of NC_091824.1, forward strand.
GACAGGGACACATTTTTCAACCTATTGCGAAGTCGGAGAGGGACTGCTGCGCGCGCACTCTGCTGTGAGAGAGAAACGACGTCACGGTCGACGTAGCCAATGGCATGCCACACGTTTGTTGCGAGATAATTATGTCATCATGACATTGTCTTAACCCTGTCCCCCTCTGTGTCCCTTCCCTGCAATAATACGTAGATTAATGTATGTTTTAGATGCGTAAGCATTTCTATGCCTACCCAAGCAGAAATTCGTCCGTCCGTCCCGTAAGGCAAATGCAATGGCTCGTTCACCCCTAAACAATGGCTAATACCTCCGCAGTAAGATTTCTGTGGTCGGATCACGAGTGTTTCGCCTAGGCATATAGGGCTATGCTGTAGAACAGATTTTTGCCGGCGCGTACGCAACCGCCGGCATACAACTTTGTATAGGGATGGGGAATGGGATATAAAGATTCCAAAAAGGAGCAGGACATTTTTTTTTTTAATAATAAACATAAATTATGAAATCCGCAAGTAGGCCTGATACTAATATTTACAGGTGAGATGACGGGTAAGCTAGGGCTTTTCTATATGATATGATGAATCTTTAAAGCTTTCCGATTAGACCAATTTCTGATAGATATTCGGGCAGTAAATCCGAAACCCGCCTCTGTTTTGAAGACCTGGCATTGAACCCAATATGCTGGGTAGCATTAACGGATCGTGGCAAATCATTTCATTTGTCGCTCAAAAAATTGTCTCTCGTCGCGGTACGCGGGGCATTCAAGTAGTATGTGCTCCACTGTCTCTAAGTTGCCACAGTGGAGCCTTCTACATGGCCCGGTACTTGTACTATGATCTATTTCGTGACGGCGCCAATCCGTATAATTTAGCTTATTACAGAAGCGACTGAGGGTTTCTACATCTAAATAAAAGCAGACGGAAGTGCTATATTTCTGAACCCGCACAGTACTACAGTTAGCAATTAGGGTTTACGGTCACAGGCTAATTAATCTGCATCAGAGAAGCGCGTGTATCGAAAAAAAAAAGAACTGCGAGCTAGGAAATAATAAGATGCGTAGAAAGAGAAAGCAGAATCGGTCATGAAGAAACGCTAGGGTGGCAGTGAGGTACCTCAACATGCAAATATCAGGCTATATCGGTAGTCGACAGATGAACGAACGAGTCATTAAACAAACAAGCAAACAAACATGATAATTATAGCACTGGGTTCTGGTCAAGCAATGAAGTGATTGCAATTTTCTTAAAGAAGTATACGTTAAATCGTAGAACTAGATTTTTTGAAAAGTATGTCCTAGAGCGAGAACTTAGGCGACATCGATAGGTAAGATGCTCTGGTGTCTGCACCGCATTACATCGAGAGGCCCTTGCCATTGCGTAAGATGCGTGGACGTAGAGACACAAAGGGATGTTTTCCTCCGATTCACAACATAGGAAAGTGTTAAATTTTCTCCGGAAGGTAATCAACAGGGGACGAGAACAAGGGGAGCCTTAGCCTATAGCAAACGTTTCAGGGGGCGTTGGATTCGAGGGGGCAGTAGGGGGGGGGGGGGAGGGGACCAAGGGAGGGGAGATCTTCAAAGGTCACACGTGACAGGGCTTTTGTTGATGAAATGTCAACAGGAACGTATTTTAATCTGTGATGTCGTAGTAACGCGCATACACATGTGCGTGAGGTGGTTCTTACGTCTGTTTACGGCCTGTCAACTTATGTTGCGCGACCATTCACCCTGAGAACACCTACGGAAGTGCAGCGTCTTGTATTCCTTGCAAGGTTTCAAGTGAGGGAAAAACCATATGTGTAAGCCATAGCTGGCGCTAATTTTATCAAGACGGAACCTTTCAGTTGCCGAATCCAGCATGCACAACGCTTCGAAATCGCTTGTAGAGAGCGTTATCAGCTCGCCGAGCCTACAAAGCCGACAGTCGCGACAAGACAAGGCCCTGCTTATCGTTCCCGACGCGCCGGCGCCGTCTGGACCCCGGTTTGGCCCGAAGCAAGCTTATCGTCGCGCACGTTATCGTTCTCCCTCGTGGTCTCTATCGTCCAGTCGCGAGTTCACACGTAAGAACCACGTGGCCGGTTTTGTCCTCGAGCTGTCTCGAAACGAAGTGGCCTCGTCGCGGAGGAACGAATCGAGACAGATAAGACGACCCGTCGGGCGCCTTATCTGTCTGGGCCGATCGGAAACCAGACAGGCCGATTGCGCCACGGCGTGTGGGGAATCGCTTAAATAGCGGGGTCGGCGGTGGCTGTGGCATCAGACGACCATTGCTCTCTGTTGAAAGCACCTCGTCAGCTTCTCTCGCTCCCAAGCATCTGCCATGGCTTTCATGATTCCCATCGTCAAGAAGGACTTCGAGCTGTACCTTGGTCACAGCTCATCCTCCAAGTCCTCCTCAGCAAGCAGCACGTCTTCGGGCAGCTCCGGCCACCTGAGCTTGTCCAGCTCGCCTCCAAGCAAGTGCTCGAGCCGCCAGTCCAGCCGCCCGGTCTCGCGCTGCATGGACAATGTTGCTGTACCTTCCGGTTCCTCGAAGTTCGGAGCCGTCTTCAAGCACACAGCCAGCGAGCGATCGAGCCGTTCAGCGAGATGAGCCCTGCTGGAAGAATCCGTGTAAGGCTCATCTACGGACTCGCACCCGGCTGCCCGTGCTCGGCCACCGCCTGTCCAACAACTGAACGATGTCGGACGGTACACGAACGAAAGTGAAGGCAAGACAGCGCAAATCGCATCGCCTTCTCTGATTCCAGAAGCCGATTGACCAACCAAGCGCTCAGCAAGTGTGTTGCTGCTACTACCATGTTTTGCAAGACTTCCGCATACCTCAAGAAATCGAGGCCTGCTGGCGTCCACCGTTGCGCCCATCTGCACTGGACGCAGCTCCCACTCTGTCTAGCTACGTAGACCATCTAGAGCGACAATGCTTCATGCATCCACCACGCCAGATGTTCTGAATAAATATACGTTGTCAAAGAAAAATACTGCCTTCCTTGTTTGATAGTGCTGACTTCTCATGAGGTCTCTCAATGATAGACCCAGAATGGTCAGTACGGCGTGCTCGTAGTACTATGAGCAATTTCATCCTATTATAGTACTTATTTACTGTACAATGTCTTCAACTGTTTGCTGGGCTTACTCCAATACCGCGACTTCTGCGCATGTATAGGGAGCAGCATTCACAATACTGGAGTGTAAGGTGTTTAAGCTTTACGCAGCAAGGCCTTAGTGTCAACACGGCAGGAATTGCAGCTCAACGAGCAGGTGTTCTGGTCGACAACAGCACCGTGATGTAATTACTCACCACTCAGCAATTTAGAACAAACATTGGATAAATGGGTACTGTGTCATGCAGAGCTTGAACAAACGAGCGTAAAAGGCCAACGACCGTTCATCGCGACGACTGCGGATGTTTTCGGTCATTCGCCAACAGCCGACACACTTTCCCACGTTTTCGAAACAGCTCCAATAATTGCGACCAGTCTGTTTGCAAACACGTCCAAATACGTACGCAGCCGAGCTTCATAGCTGCAAACAGAAAAAGATCGTTGACGTCATTCGTTGATGACACGTGCTGGACGCGCTACATCGCAGGAGAGCTTGTGTAAGCGTTCTCTTGCTCCTGTTCTCAGTCGTGGAGCTACGTCGATCTTTGGTGTGTTTGCAGACTTCTTAACCTACATACTATTTTCGGCAACATTGCCCAGTTACGAAAGACGCAGTATTTCTTGAAGGAAAAGACGTTTTCTATCTGCTTTAACTTTGTTCCAACTGAGCGATCTGTAATTCTCTAGCCCCTTCCTCTCTCTATTATCGTCACTATAATCGTTCTCGCTTCTGCTGCGTTTACTGAGGAATAATTTGATGCAGTAGATTTATTTGCACTCCTAATGTGCAGATGGTGTGAAGGCCTAATTCCCCCCCCCCCCTTTTTTTTCTTTTCTCTTGAAGTGAAATAATAACAACGGCCTTACCACCCAGAACTACCATCGCCAGAACACATGGTCTGTTCAGGGGTCGTATTCGCAATAAAATCGCAGCAGATCCAACGAATCTATGGGTCGAAACACGAGTACACGGGGAATCTATGAGTCGAAACACGAGTACACGCACGCACGTACACACACACACAAACACACACGCACACACACACAAATTATACCGAGCGTTTTGCTAAGCGGAGTTGCTGACTACTATAGCAGGTACGACGGACGCCTTGAACACATCGTGGTTTCAGAGGCAGCATGCGCATACGTACGTATCGCAATTTGAATCCATTTTATCTGCAAGAAGTATTTACATTTACTTCCTCATTACCGCGCATGCACGGTTGCGCGAAGGCGAGCTTTCCCGGTTCTGTTGTTCGTCCCCCCGCACGGCTTGCGCCGCTGCTGCCGCGGATGCGCAGAGGCGAGCGCCATCTGGTGATGCTGCAAGGAACCCAGTGTCGTGAGTGCTCCACTGTGATTGGTTGGCCAATTCGGCAAGGAAACAGCCAGGCCTCAGCCACGGTCACTAAACCCGGCGATGTTCGCAAAGAAAAGGTTCGCTTTTAATAATGGCAGGGATACTTTCTCTTATGTGAGGGGCAGCGTCCAGCGCTACGCCTCACCGGAGTGAAGGACGTCTCGCCTATAGGCACTCTAGAACCACATGAGACGCGATAAGAACTCTGGTCGGAGTTGCGCCATTCGTTGCGCCAGATCCGCTTCCGCTACCTCGACAAGTGCATGTTAATACTCCTTTTGCAAACTGACTGGTCAAGAGTGCGACTCCAGCGCCAGCCTATCAACGTTGCATAATCCCAGAAAAGTGGGGAGAGGTTCTCTTCGCTTAGATCTCTGTTTCGCTTTGTTTCCCGATGATCGGGCACTGCCGATCGTAATAGACAGTGATCTGCAAAACAAGACCACGATCCTACATGTACAACACCACCTCCAGTCTGCTGCTGTTATTCTATCTCTTTGTTGACAGCTGTTCGGTTCTTCAATGCTTTTCGCGGTTTCTCACAGGATAGCATTATTTTGAGTAATCAGCATCCAGGGAAGGGGCCGTCAGCTTACACCGCCGCTTGTTGTAGCCAACTGGATCCCTAAACTTTATCTGAAGCTGTAGAAGCCAACTAATGCACTATTGTAGCAGCTACGATAACGTGGAACATACCAAGGAAACTGCTACGATTGATAAGTTCCTTTATTTGTAGTTAAGTGCATATCCACACGGTTTCAAAACAGGCCATCTGGAATTCATAACTCCACTGAACTTAAGCAATATTAGCGCCCACATGGAACGCCACAACAATAGATTGGGAAAAATACTGTGCTGGGAATGCGAGAATTAGCCCAGTAAATTTCTTTTATAACGTTTGAACGCCACCTTGAACGGGAATCCAACCAACCTACTTCACATAAACGAACGTCGCTTGACGCGAAAATACGTAGGATCCGTAATAAAAGAAAAGAGAAAAGAAAGAAAGCGCACAACAGAACCGCGAGTGAAAGCTAACGCAGAGAACTCTGACAAGGACAGTCAGCTGGCGGCATCTTTCGTGAGATACAGACACTCGTGATAGCGAGCGTGCTAGGCAGCATAACTTACAGGAGACGGGCGCCCGTCGACCGTTTGAGAAACAGAGATATGCCAGTGCCGGCTATTTCAATGTCTGTCGGTCAAACAATGCCCTTTCTTTACAAATTCAAAAAAAAAAGATAAAATTTGACGTTTTAAGTGCCAACACCACTATCTAATAATGAAGCACGTCGTATTGGGCGAGTGCGGATAATTTTAACCACCTGGGCTTTTTTTTTTCAATATTATTGAAATGAAAATAAAAGAAAGATGCAGTCACCTTATATTGGGGACGGCCACTCCTTTAACGTGCACTAAAATCTAACTACACGAGGGTTTTTGCATTCTTCTCCCAGCGGGATGCGGCCTCCGTGCACGGGATCGAACCCGTGCCCTTGCACTCGGTAGCACAGTGCCATAGTTACTGAGTTACAACGGCGGGTCTCTTCAGAACATCCACCTATTCCATCTGTATAGCGGGAATTTTTTTTTCTACTTCTCGCTCGATGAGGTTTTTAAAATTTGGCACCTCGAAGCGATACTGCACGACCTCAGATAGGTAATTAATAGTCACTGAGGGGTCGCTGTGCCGCCCAGCGGGCTATGAAAGTCAGTATCGCGGGGCATTCCGTATTAATTTTGACAACTGTGGGTTCCTTATTGTCATCCTATCGTTAGTTTTTGTGAATAATTCATGCACATTGTGCCTTCATACGCGGACTGCATTGCAGGTCTCATAATACAGGACACGTTTGGAAATTTTAATGGCATATTTTTCTGAAGTTTTTTTCCCATCTACATTTTGTCTTAAAACATAAGACAGGCTGAAAATGTCAGGTTATGCGTCAGACGTATGTAAGAAAGAAATCATCCATAAAAAAAAATTATGTGTATTCGTTCATTGGTATTCTATTGTCATAATCAAACACAGAAACGCTGGATACTATTGAGGATGCTATCAAAATTTTGCCAAAAGATTATTCGCAGCTTATTTTGTTTCAAGGGAGAAAGGTCATTTCTACCGTAGCTTTAGATTTCTTATTGAGACAGCTTGTGCAAAAGCCAGCCTGCGAGTACATTTATTAATGTCATACAGTTATATACATTCTTGGAATTTTAATTGCAGGTTTCCTTATTATTTTTTTAAGTCGTGTTTGCTCCTTCATGCTCAATTGGCTCTACAACTACTTCACTGCATATGACAAAGGCAATGCAGTGAAGATGCAGAATGCAATGGCAAAAATTGAATTTCAAGTTTCTTTAAATGTGATCAGCATTTTTTGCCTACTTGAGGTAGTTTGTTGTTTGTTGTCGTCGTCGTCGTCGTACCGCTTTCGTCGTTCGATCATAACCACGCTATTGTTATGCAATCATGATTATGCCGCAGTTAAACATACGTTATGAGTAGTGGCGGACGAGCAGACAGCCTACGTGCTGCTGAAATGCCTATTATATGCCCAACCAAATTCACAGATGCGCTTTAAATATAGTGTTCCCGCAAATTATGCATTGTCCATTGAGACAATACTTGAATCATGACCAGCTGGTGCCCTTGAAAGAACAACCTTCAGTGCAAGAAAATACTTCTTTATAAGCACGAATATGAGCGTGAGAAACTAGGGAAATTTTTGTGCTGTCATTCGCCTACGTTGTTTTTTTTTTCTTTCGCTATTTAAAGCTTGACCGTCTGTGAGCCCTGAAGTGTTCTTTTTATTTCTGATTATTATTTTTATTTTAAAGCAGGTTTATTTTTACACATCAGTGAAATAGAGCAACCGGAGGCGCGCACGTTCCAACTTCTTGCTACGACTGGCGTGTAACACGCCGTGCAAAAAGGATGATCGAAAAACCCTGCCTAATCGAAACGGAGGATAGATCCCTAATTTGCTATGGTTGTCTCGAGAGGCTGCCGGTCTGGTGGGCGCCCCGTAGTGATTTCGGGCCCCTTTGTGTGTGTGCTTGACTAAGGGCAGAACCCTTTCCGCGAACTGTACGACTCAAGGAGAGATCTTATCCGCGAACCACGGGTGCGGATACGCTGGCGAACCACGGGCGCGAACCACGCTGGCGGCAACCCACGGGTTGCCGCCAGCGGAGGCAAGCACGTGCAACGTCTCCTGGGAGAAATGGAGCAGCCGCCAAGCACTGACGGGACTCAGTACATGTCACGTGGCGTTTACGTGATCAAAATCCCGCCTACAATTTTAGCGGGCCTATTTATGCGGCCCTGCAACGTATATTTCATTCACTCTCTTATTTTTATCCTTCCCCAACCATGGATTAAGCAGTGCTAGTTTCGCCCTAGAAATCGTCTCGCCCCTGCCTGGTCGCCATGGTCTACCGGACGCCTGCAGCCTGCCGACAACGCCACGCTACCCAGTAGTATAACGCCGGTCGAGGTTCGAGTAGCAGGCGTCCCAACACTCTCCAGTTCAACCCCATTCAACCTTACCTATGCTACCGGGGTCATGCCGTCGTTATCACTGCATAGTCGTCATACACACTCATTGTCATGCATTCATTGTCATACAATCTTTGTCGTACAGTCGTCCTCACGCAGTCATCGTCACGCCATCGCCGTCATCCCATTGTCATTAAGCCGTCGTCATCATGCCGCATTCGTCTTTCAATCGACCTCATTCTTTCTCCATCATTCCATCATTGCCACTGCGTCGGTGTCATGTAGCTATCATTCAACCATGGTCATGGTCAACCCTGGCTATCGAACGTCGTATCGAACTAAGTGGGCTGATACCGGAGACAGTGTGTCTCATATGGCTGAAGCAATAGAACTCTGAGAATGACCAATAAATGTTTTCAATAAATGGGTATTCAGCAATACGGTGCGCCGCTACATTGCTTGAGTTTCTAATCGCATTAACGTCGACAGTCATCGTAAAATTGTTTCTCCCGGATTTTTTTTTATGCAAGATTCTGTGTAGAACTTTTCGAATTGAACTTTTTTGCCACGCATGTTTGCGGAGACAATCACAGCAAGTCATCTGCTGTTGTATGCACGATGCCAACAGTTCATCAAGTCTACTAGACAAAGGGGCCAATCTCCCAGGCTACGACGCAGGAAGCGCAACGGAGTAAACTACAGATGTAACGGGCGTTAAGCCTAAGTACGGTGGAGGTACAGATTATACGTTGATAAAGAAAGTTTGTGCACAGAATCACTGATACCTTTGGAGACTCACGTGATTTTGACAAGAATTCTCCGGTGTGTCGATCCAGTCCCTATCTACTTCCTGTCTTTTCCACACCAAATCAGAGAACCACTGAACCGTTCTGCTGAGGTCTAGGCAGCTACTATACGCTGTTCCTCGCCGATAGGTGGGGCTTCCATCATTTAACAAACAAAGTTCTCGTTCAGAGGCAATGCACACTAATCTTCTGCCGCCTCGGAGAAGTGACCATAACCCAACTTATCTCACGATTGAGGGGATGACTAGCTCCAAGTTCTCCGGAGCCACCCAATGCATCGACTGGCCTAAATTTAAATCAGCCATGGAAGAGCGCTGTCGAGACTACTTACCATCCATCCCAGGGGACGCAATAAAGGGTGCCTTACAGGTTGCCACACATTCATTTTGAAAAGCTCCGCACGCACCAAATTCGACATCTAGTCAGAGAACCTTCGGGCAACTCGCCGCTGTGCGGAACGGAGATATAGGCACACAAAGAAGAAAACAATGAGATTGGCCAGACGCACGCAGAAGAAAAATACAGCATCGTAAGAATAAGCTTGCTTCACAACAACGGATGTCTTTCTGCGAGTCTCTGGACCTTGAAAGCCTTTGTCTCTTATAAGTAGAACTGAACGCTCGTCATTCCTAATTGTCTGCCGGAGGATTGTATTTGATATGCTTATCAATCACGTCAACTTGAACGATATCCCTGTGACCGTTTTACCTCGTTGGTGGATTAACATTAACATACCATGAAATTGCACGTGTCATAGAATGCAAGGAAACGAAATTTTGCGCATCGCCGTAAGCTGCAAAGCATTTAATTAGCAGCATTACTTTATCTTCGCCTCACAGAGATCCCAACATATGTGCGTTGGATCTGCTGTACTCACACCCCGCACGTCATGTTCTCGCTCTCGCTGTATTGCTAGCGCCCAATATAGGGTGAAGCAGCGGGCAAACATGTTTTAGAGCGCAGCTCTTTGGCGTCCGTTCCTGGGTTTCGCGTCGTCGTCGGCGTTGTCGTCGGCCTCATAACCAGCTCCGCCCCCCTTTCATCCCCCCAGCGCTAGCAGCGACCGACTGATACCGCTGGATGCCGCTGACGCCGCTAGAGAGTCAAGATAACGTGACTGCATAGAACACCGTCGCCGCCATGCAGAAAGAGGAGGAAAGGGTCCCCCCCCCCTCCTGTTCTTGTGTGGCGGATAGGGTGCTCTTCAGTTGCCGACGCGCCGGTTATTTCACGTAGGCCCCGGCACGTCGACGAATACGTGACCACCTTCCCACGGCTAGACCTGGTTCTTAGCGCTGCGGAAGCGAGGGTATCATATTGTTTGTGTCGGCATCGGCGTCGTTGTCCCTGAAACCAACTCCGCAGCTGGGGTTGACTCACTATCGGCGTCAGCGGCATCAGTCAGTCGCTGCTATCTCTTCCCTCCTCCCTTTATCGTGTTGTCCGCTTGCTGCGCGCGCTTCTGCCCCCATCGTTTGCCGCTGGGTGTACACGCCGCCCCCCTCCCCCCTCTTCCTGCGAGTCTCCGGTTGTCAAAGCGCCGGCTCGAACTTAATTCCTTTCTTCGCTCTTCCTCCAATGCAACCCCTGTGCGGTGGCAATCAGAGAGCCAGATCGGTGGCGGCGGATCTGTATATGTGCACCGCCCGAGCCGAAATTGCCGCTGCCATTCGCCCTGTGAGGTGGCAATCAGAGAGCCAGATCGGTGGCGGCGGATCTGTATATGTGCACCGCCCGAGCCGAAATTGCCGCTGCCGTTCGCCACTGCGAAATTATCTGCCAGTTCTTTCTGAGCCATGAGCGAGACGACCGATGGAAGTCCTCCGTCTGCTGCTGCTGCTGCTGCTGCTGCTAAACGAGCTGCCAGAGCAGAGGCCCAGCGCCGTCGCCGTCAGAATCCAGAGGTGCGTGCCGCCGAAGCAGAAGCTTACCGTCGCCGCCGTCGAGATGATCGAGGAGTACGCGTCGCTGAAGCAGAGCTATCGAAAAGGTGAAACAGCTTATTTACTGCGCTCAAATTTCGCATTAGGAAGTAACGTAATCGTCGGTAATTTTTTTAAACCCACGTTTTCGGAGTGACAATTTTTACCTTTAATTTTTCAGCAGTAGCATTTAACAAAATCGCCACCGTTGTTGTTGCAAGTACAGTTCCAAGAGCTTCCGCAATATATTTTTCATGTGCGCGTCATTTCTGACTACGGCCAGCACAAGTTGCGGTGCCCTGTAGATGGTATTGATTGGGCAAGCACTGGTGACCTGCACTGGTAAAGAGTTTATATTTAGGTTCCTTTTTTCTTCTAAAATCTTATCATTGAGGTATATCTAAGGAAAGAAGGCTTGCGTGCAGCAGTTAGAGTTAATCTCTCCAGTTTTCTTCAGCCTCTCTCTCTCTGAAGTAAACGAATGCAAGCGTAACCACCTGCTTAATTCTTGTGACTTCAACGCAACGCATGCCTCAGCCTTCGTAACCATATGCCGTCACATTTTGTAAATTCGTATTTCGCTTGAACTGCACTGATGGGGCGCAAGTACAATAATGCACGAGGACGCGCATAATGCTCAAGAGCCACCCGAGTGGCCAGCCGATGTGACGGCGCTGTTTCAAGAATGCATTCACCAACGAGACACTCTCATAGCTTTGTGCTCGCTCCGTCAGCCGGTCACGATGAGCCCCGTTGGCTCCGCTACGTCAGCCCCTGCAATAGTGAGGTCCTTTCGGCGTGTACCTGATATTCGCGATTCAGCAGGGAAGGCTTCCGACATTCAGCTTCGCTCGTCCCGGGGCACAGCGTTGTTGGGACAGCGGGTCCACACCGACCAAAGTGGGGCACGTCTCTCCCTATAGTCGGGACGTCCGGCCACTTTATCCCCATTCAGGTACGCCTACGGAAACTCTCAGTTAGTTTACAAACTATATCTCCTGCAACATTATTGCCAATTTATTAGCATAAGCATAGGCTTGACAGCGAACTTTGTGACTGAACTAGTCAAGAAGATCTATTCGTCTAGTAAAAAAGAAAAAAACAAAGAAAGCATGAGAGCTAACCGCGCAGCACCAGAACATCCTGCCGCAAAGCGTGACGTCACGAACTTGTTTTCCCTGTGAGGCGCGGTACTTTTCCACCGGAAGGTCGATACTGCGCGAGGGCCGTTTCCCTCACGGTAGACTCACGTGGAACAGCGGCACAACGTGCCACATGTCGATATCATGCGCGCACGCACGACAGGCTTCCTTCGTGTTCTGCATCGTCGAGTAGCCTCCACGCCGCAGCGACCTTGACTGCGGTGTGTTTGAGCGATTGCAGGCAACGTTACAGAGCAAGCACCGGGTTCCCGAAGCTCAGTTATTCATAAGAAGTGTTCGGCCGGGGCTCGCGCATTCGGTAGTAGTATGGCCTGTTATTACATGCCTTTTCTTAGACACAAGCCTTGCCTAAGAAACTGCACCGGCAAATCATGACTGCAAGCTTAATGCTATAAAACTGATAGTCAATCACATATTTTTTTTAAATGACCGCATAAAAAAGTGAGCCATGGTATTTCACAAAGAACGAGCAGAGACATATTCAACGACCGGTCTTCTAAATTCAACGATTTTATGTGCATTGACATTCATTTTGCAACATCGTGAACATGCTACCTTTAATTCGTTTTGTTGCACTTCAACCATGCTGTAAGCACTGCATTACAAAATTGCAGTTTCACGCATAATGCAAACAGCTACCTAAAATCTATTATTATTATTATTATTATTATTATTATTATTATTATTATTATTATTATTTATTTATTTATTTGGTTTGAACACATATACACATTTAACAAGAAAGGGAAAGCGAGGAGCAGGCTGGCAACGGCCTGTTGCGTTCTCCAAGGTAGCGTACCCCACCGCTGCCGAGTTCTTGCGACGCCTGTTTATCGAAGCTCGACCGACGTTACTATTAGGTAGCATGGCATTGTCGGCGTGCTGCAGGCATCCGGTAGACCATGGTGACCAGGCAAGGACAAGACGATTTCTAGTGCGAAACTTGCACGGTTTATTCAATCGTTGGTGAAAGATGAGAATGAATTGAAAAGTACATTGCGGAGCTCCTTTAAATAGGCTCACTAAAATCGTGGGCGGGATCTTGTTGACGTCAACGTCACGTGACAGGCACTGAGTCTGGTTGTGGGTGGGCGGCGGATACCTTTTTCTCTGGTGACCTTTTCTTCAAGGCGACGTTGTGTTTCGGCGGCGGATACCTTTTTCCCTGGTGACGTTTCTTCTAGGCGACGTGGTGGTTGGGCGGTGGATACCTTTTCCCCTGGTGACCTATCACGAGCTTGCCTCCGCTGGTGGCAACCCGCGGGTCAGTGATGTGCGGCTGGTCCTTTCTTCTAGGCGACGCTGGTTCGCGGAAAGGGTCCCTTCTAGAGTCGCACAGTTTGCGGAAAGGGTTTTCACGCCCACACATAATGGGGCCTGTGAACACTACGGGGCACCTGCCAGAAAGGTTATCCTCTCGAGACAACCATGGCAAATTATGCATCCATCCTTCGTTCCGGTTGAACAGAGCCCTTAGAGCGCCCTTTTTTTCTGGGGTGTTACATGCCAACCGTAACAGGCCACCGGAAGGGGCACAAGGCCTGCCTACTATTCAGAAAGGAGATGACAGAAACACAGAAATCGAAGATATAGGAAGGAGGGGAGGAAAGAGGAAAGAAAGAACAACAGGACCAATATAAAAGAATACTTTCTAGAGTTTACTAACTTAGGTTCACGTTTGTAGCATCGATACTATTTCTTCTATTCGACATTTTGTAGTAGTGTGACCTGCAGTGACCTAAAAAGCTGAGAGCATAATGCGAACAGTCACAAAGTCTACCTATGTAGCCTACTTAATATGGTCGCACTATTTCATTTGGACGTTCGCCGCTACACTTTTGTTGTTTATATTATCAAGCCTTCTGGGGCTTCACGACCGCTGTTTTTGGTTTGGAAGCAACAGGACCGTCAAGATGCTGAACGGCGATTTTTCGCCGACAGCATCCGCCTGCGTTGTACCATACACGCAATAAAAAAGATTGATTGATCGATCGATCGATCGATTGATTGATTGATTGATTGATTGATTGATTGATTGATTGATTGATTGATTGATTGAAAATATTTTTGTCCATAATTACAAAATAAATGTAAACAGCCTTATGTTACGTAAGTACGCTTTGTTTTCGCTGAAGCGACCCGCGAACAATGGCAATAATCTCGGCGATAATTAAAGGGATATAAGCTCACTGGCTATAGCCTTGTTCGCCCATCCATTCAGTGAATCTTGATCTTTAACAGTATCTATACCACCACCGCCACATGATATGAAGTGTGTAATCGGCGGTTTTGTCTTAATGGCTAACGTGACACTCTCACCTCCTAATTTGATAAAAACTAACAAAGGTTTGTCACGATCGCGCACAACTAGCCGACGTAGCGGCCGTCCAGTTCTGCTGCACGAGGCCCGATCGAGCCTGTTCGCAATGACAAAAGGTGACACACAACAAACAAAACTAAAGAAAGAAATATACGTCGGCGAAGAGTGTTGCAGAGCCGCTTTAATGAACACCGAGCAAAGGTCAACGTAAAAAACACTATGGAAAGCGCGGTCAAATGGCGACGGCTTTCGTAAGCTTCCATGTGGGAGCAAGAATTACACTGGAATTCGCAGAAACATCTTCCTGTGCGACATCAGTCTAGACGGTGCTGAAATCCAGCTTTTCTTGATTAGCGCTTGCGTAAGGGCCAATTAAGGCGGGTGACAGGCTTCCCTTGTCAATGGTAACATTGGTCCTCCACACGGAGTTGCGACGCTGCGCATGTGGCATTGAAGAGTCTTGCATCATATTGCCTTGTCAGCCAAAAAGTAAAGCGCCTGGATGCATGCTTGAACGAGCATCTAGATCCATGCACAAGCAACGTGCTTGTTGAGCATCTGCGGGATAGAAGATTTCATGCTACGCCCACTGCGTGAAACTAAACAGGCATCGTTATTCAAGTGTGGGCCAATGGTGACGTTTCCGAGAGACGTGTCAACCGATTTAAACTTAGAAGGAAAGCCACATTCCTGGAAACCTCGACCGGTCTTTCAGTTTTTTTTTTCTTTATCATTTTGTTAGAATATTTCGTCAGTTAGTTTCTCATTAGTTTTTAGTTCATTTTCATATTTTTTGCAATGCTGGCCAAAAGCTTTTCGTTCTCTCTTCATTGTGTTTTGTATTTGTTTACATAATTAATACAATACTTTCCAGGTTCTCGTATGTCGTGTTTGTTAATATCCGTGCATAAGAGAGTCCCGCTTGCAATTTATTTTCTTTACTCTTAAGACATATTCGTGTATAACGATGTGAGTGCATATTTCGAGTGCAACACTAGGGATAAATCGCAACAAATCATTAAGGGCCTTAACCGGGAAGGTGCAAGAGTAGGGTTGAATATTAATATGCAGAAGACAAAGATAATGTTCAATAACCCGGCAAAGATACAAGAAGTCATGATCGCCAGTCAGCTTCTAGAGTCTGTGCGGGAGTACGTTTACATATGTTTATATAACGAAATTTACAAAAGAATGAAAATGGGTTGGAGTGCATACGCGGCTGGTATTACCAAATTCTGACTGGAAGCTTACGACAGTCGTTGAAAAGAAAAGCGTACAATCATTGCCTCCTGCCAGTGCCAACATGTGGAGCAGAAACATGGAGGTTAACAAAGGAGCTCGAGAACAAGTTAAGGAACGCTCAAAGAGCGATGGAAGGAGAAAATATTAGGCGTAACCTTAATAGACAGGAAGACAGCGGTGTGGGATTAGAGAGCAAACGTGGGTAGCCAATATTCTAATTCACATTAAGAGAAAGAAACGGAGCTGTGTAGTTCACGTAATGCGTAGGAAAGATAACCGGTGGACCATTCGGGTTACAGAATGGGTGTCCAAGGGAAGAGAAGTGCAGTCGAAGACGGTAGAAAATAAGGTGGGGTGATGAAATTTGTAAATTTGAAGGCGCGAGTTGGAATCAGCTGGTGCAACACAGTGACAATTGGAGATCGCTGGGAAGCGCCTTCGTCCTGCAGTGGACATTACAAAAAAAAAAAAGAAAACTGATGTTGATGATGATATTTTTACTTGCTTTATTAATCAAATCGGTACTAATGTATGCGGCTAAACACTTTTCGACGTTCGCTTTCATGCACGTACCTCATTCGATCCGTTTACAAGTCTAATTTCTACCCGACGCACTGCGTAGTACGTTAGCCAATCGATCACGTACCGTTCATTAACTACCTACTCACAACTCTGCCAGCACGCCATCGACCACAAAGTCGCTCGACCCATCCTTCTTGAAAGCGTCAGGGACGCGCAAATTCTGCGAGACAATTTCGATATACGCTCTAATCCGTCCCCTTCGCAAACGCAAAGCGTAATTCGACTTCTTTTCTCATCATGGAAATGAGCCTAGGTGAACGACCAGTATCGGGTTCGTCTGGCCCCACAGACTTCCGCCTGTTATGCAAAGGCATTGCCACTGCAACGATACTGCAGCTGCTTCCCGGAAAGGAGCGCATTAGTACTCGGTGTTGACGTCAGCGCTGCCGCAAGTGAACACCTGCGCACTAGCTCTTCCCACAGGCCTACACCACTCGCTGCCGAACAAATGACGCACAGACGCACAAACGTAAACACGTACGCACGCGCAACCGTCACCACGACGAGTGAATATTTCCGGTTGTTGTCTTTTGTCTTTCTAGAGTACACACGGAACTTGGAACACTTGGAAGAAAGGAACACGAGGAAAGCGGAGGTGGCAAAAATTTGGTTGAATTAAAAAGAAAACATGAAATTACGGAGTCTTACATGCTCAAACCACGATCTGATTATGAGACACGCCGTTGTAGAGAGCTCCGGAATAATTTTGATCACCTGGGGTTCTTTATCGTGCACCCACTGCACGGTACACGGGTGTTTTTCTTTGCGTACCAAAACGTCGGAATGCGGCCGCCGCTGTCGGGATCGAACCAGCGACCTTGAGCTCAGCCACTGGACAGCCGCGATTGGTGAACTTTTTGTTGATAGCACTGCCGCAAGCGCAGAGAATTTTCGCGAGCAGTTCGGGATATGCGCCTTAGTTAGTGCCCACCGAATGAATCCAGCGAACAATGAAGTCAATCAAGGTAGCGCCCGTTTCATTCAATATCTTTCCTTGGTGAAACAAGGCGCAAGCTGTGACCGAAATTCCGTTAAGTACATACATACATCATGTTGCCAGGAGAGTCATGTCAAAAGCGTTTAATTAGATAATTAAACAATTAGTTAAGCAAAGAATTAATTGAGTAAATAATTAATTAAGTAAATTTTTAGATAGATAGATAGATAGATAGATAGATAGATAGATAGATAGATAGATAGATAGATAGATAGATAGATAGATAGATAGATAGATAGATAGATAGATAGATAGATAGATAGATAGATAGATAGATAGATAGATAGATAGATAGATAGATAGATAAATAGATAGATAGATAGATAGATAGATAGATAGATAGATAGATAGATAGATAGATAGATAGATAGATAGATAGATAGATAGATAGATAGATAGATAGATAGATAGATGATTCTGTGGTAATGAAATGGCAGCCAGGTCAAAATAATGTCTGCCACTTCGTCACCATTCATTATTTTCGTATGTTACTCGATTCAATTGGTTTTTTTAATGCAGCGAAGAACATTTAACTCAGTAGCCTACCTATAGGTAGGCTACTAATGTATTCACCTCCTTTTAGTGTTTGAATGTGTAAATGGGACATCCACCCGTTTCTTTCGTCAACTCTGAGGCTTTTATTTCGAGGAAACCGTATGGGTTTCCTTTGTAGCAATTGTTACGAACGGGTGGATGTCTGATTTTCTCTTTATTCATTACTTCTCTCCACTTTGCGGGTTTCCGCAGAACTACTACATCAAACATTGTGAAGATTGTGCGAACTGTGGAGCACTTTCACGCTTTAGGCGCATGTTTCATTTCTACTGACAGGTCCGTTTAATAATTTTCGGTTCAGATAACAACCTAGTTTGACGTCTTCGCCGGCAGGCGTGTTTCTTGGCATTCAACATAGTTGAATTAGTATACTTGGGTAAGTAGGCACAAAGTGGTCTCTTCCCTAGCGGTGGTTTTTGGTTACGCCCCTTAAGTTGTGGTCATGGAAGGCAAAGTCAACAGGGCCCCGCAAAGGCATTACACATTCGGCGGTGCTTTAAGCGAGGAAAAGCTTCCGTTTAACGTATTCGCGGGCTGTGGCTTGCTTCATTCCTCTTGAATTTCTTACCAGAGAGGATGCACCTACGTGAGAGTTAGGTGCCTATTCCCACTCCACTTTCAAGTCGCAGGTTAAGTTTCAACCCATCCAAATGATTCGCCGGTTCACTGTATATATACACATGGCATGATACGACGGCGCTATGAACACGAACACAGAGTAGAAACAATAAAACTGTCAAAACGTGAACAAAAATTAAAACGTGGGAACAACCAGGCTCAGTGATAACTTGCACGTTCAACTGAACAATACATAGTGTAATGAAACGGAAAACATATATATGGGAATTGTAGATGCCCAACACTCAAGTCTAATCGATTCCACTCATGAATCGCAATGTGAACAAAAAAAATGAAAGCGGAAATACGCACGTACGACAGCTTATTTCTCGAACCTATTTAGCATGATCAATTCTGAAATATATTGTTAACATATACTGTATAGGCTGATCATGTCGGAACATTTATTAATACCAGTTCAACATTAAAAAGTTTATACCAATTTTTAATCGCAAGAATATTTTCTTCACAAAGGTAATTAGTTACTATCCATTTACAAAGACGAGTCAGTCAGGCGCGCCCATATACAGGTTCGGTGATTATTATTATTATTTGTTTTGCACACATATACACATATACACAGGTAACAGGAAAGGGATAGCGAGGAGCAGGCTGGCAACTGCCACCGGAAGGGGCACAACGCCTGCCTACTTTTCTGAAGGGAGGCGACAGCAACACAGAAATGGAAGATAGGAAGGAGGGGAGGAAACAGGAAAAAGGAAAGGAGAGCAACAGGACAAATCTAAAGACCAAAGTAGAACACTGCAACAGGACAAATCTAAAGACTAAAGTAGAACTCTGCAGCCGGAATTAAAGTGACGCCGCGTCGAACAGCCTCCACAATTATCAACCACGTCCATGGCTAGTTCGCTATGCGGCTGATTGTGTTCTCCACGATGAGACGCCAAGTGAAGCTGCACGTAATCACCGTTTCACGTAATCACCTGCACGTAATCACCGGTTCACAATATACACTACAAGGTGTTTGAACCCGCCACCTCCCATCTTCGAAGGAAGAAGCGTTAGGGTACAGTACTAATCACACACAGTAGGGCCGGTCACTAAAGGTCACGCTACAACTGAATGTCGAATGTTCATGCTACAAACGTGAACCTAAGTTAGTTAGGTCTATAAAGGTTAGTAGGGCGCGATGGGCCTGATCACATTTAGATGCACAGCCACTGGGGTATAAACATTCCGCGAGTGTCGCACACCGCAGGCCAAGGAGATGATAGTTTCTCACTAGTGACATGCGCTGCGCACTGAAAGCGGGACACTCAAGTAGAAGGTGCTGAAGTGTCTCGTAACAGCCACAAGAAGTACACAATGGACTTTCCGCACGCCCTTGTCTGTATAAACGTTCGTGCACGTTCACGCAACCAACCCTCAGCTTGAGCAGTTGTGCTCTAGCGCGACGAGGCAAGCCTCTACCACGAACACGGGGCGGGAACGTTCCATTTGCGACGCGCTGATCTGGATGCTGCTTGAGTAGGTGGCGACGAATCAACAGACGAGCGTCATCAAGCTTGCACGTAATTTCTGGGCAGTCACAGTTGTTATGAACGCAACTTGAAGCGAGCCGATCAGCCTCTTCATTGCCGGCGATTCCTACGTGTGAAGGTATCCATTGAGCAACGAGACATACCCCACGTGATGTAATTTTGCTCGCAGAGTCATTAATGCTGCGCACAAGTGGACAATCAAGCTCACTGCGTTGTAACCTGCTAAGGGCAGCACGGGATTCATCGCTGATGCCTCTAATCAGCACGGTGATTCATCGCTGATGCCTCTAAGGCAGATCACCGCCAGCAAACTTAGTAATTGGCACTGGTGCCGAGAGCAATACTTATCTGCCGAGGAGAACGATGTATAGGCAGAAGAGTGTAAGAGGGCAGCATGCCTATAGGCGGCGCATATAGGTGTATTAATAGCACCGGGAATGAAGTCACCCTAGCTCTTTCGCGAGTGGGTCCAGGAGAGAAGGGCTTGCGCATAAGATACCCTCTCACGCAGTCTCGAAGGGATCCTAATAGACAGCAGGTGAGACCCGTTGCGCAAACGTCGCTATGCACATGTCTGTGCACGTCTGCCAGACGCGTATTTATGAACGTTTTCCTGCCACCTTCCTATTCATCTCGTCACGGAAGAGGAAAAAAACGAAAAAGAAAAAGGACATGGGGAGAACATAAAGAAAATGTCGGCATGGCCGG
This sequence comes from Dermacentor albipictus, assembly GCF_038994185.2. NCBI lineage: Eukaryota > Metazoa > Arthropoda > Arachnida > Ixodida > Ixodidae > Dermacentor > Dermacentor albipictus. Next base: position 136,096,746 of record NC_091824.1, read on the forward strand.
TGCCAGTTGCTGCGGCAAAAGTGCTTGCGTAAGGTTGTTCGGTTTGTGCCGCCCATCTCTTCAGGCAGAACGGGTCTCTGTCTATAAAGGGGGGCTTCCCACACAAAACAACGCGGTCACATACACTGTGTGAGGTGTATGAAGCACCCCCTCTCGCTTTATTACCGGCTGCTTACGAAACTCCGGCCTGTTTGATGGCCGCATTGTGCCTGCTGTCGCGATGGGTAATGTGAGGTTTTCCTCGAGCAATATGCGAAATCTGCCGGTATTGTTAGCTTTCCGAATGTTTGTGTTGGCGCTCTAGAGGTAAACAATAGCATCGAGCCTCGCAGCTCTGGCCGCATTGTCAAACTAAATGCGTGTCACTCGGCCACCACTACGGTGCGACATGCGGCGGGTGGTTGCATGCCATCGCAGATGATTCAGTATGTCAGCCAACCGCTATAAAGCGGTGTTACGCGTAGTGAAGCTTACTGTGCAGCGCGACATTAGAAATAACTCCCAAGTATCGAACACACAAAGCTTGAAAAGGTCGTCATTGTTAATTGTTGTTGTTGTTTATTTGAGATGTTGTTCACCATTTTAAATTGAAATCAGTTGCCATGTATTCACAATAAGAACAGTTAACGGAGCAGATTGCCAATGAACTGCTTCGTCGCTTACAATATTTTCGTGCAGAACCGCATCGAGACGTTTTCTACTTGCCTCTTGTTTCCTGTTGTAGATGTACGCGTAATGGAACGCAAGTAGTGAAGAAAAACAACGCACAGTGTTTCGTGGGCCATTGACCGAAAAGAAAAAGAAGTGCATGCATTTACGGGAGAGAGAGAAGAGAGAGAGAGAGACCGAGAAAAGGGGAAAGGCAGAGAGGTTAACCAGAGGGGAAGATCCCGTTTGCTACCCTAAGCTGGCAAAGTCGTAAGGGTAAGGTAGGGAGGTTAACTATAGGCTTAGCCCGGTAGGCTAAGCGTTTATAATTTGAGGCCACAACAACCTTGTCTGCACAGTAAGAGACAAGGCTGAATTCTTGAAAGCTTGATCCGGCGTATTCAACTAAATAGTGAACGTTCTCCAGAAGATCTATCTTCGCTGTGACTTCGAATGTGCCGCGTGAGCGATTTCGGTTACTTTGCGACAACTGCGCTTATTCCTGTCATATTGCGTCCTTTTTTTTTTTTGTCCTGTGCCGGTTTCAGCGCTATCTTTCAAACACGTATGAGTACCGACTAGCCCACTTTACTAGTCTCCCTTACATAGCTGCCTGATACATGCAAAGTTGCCAACACCACAAGTGCTTGTTCAATGCTAGCCTCTACGCAAGATCCTCCGTATAAGCTTCACAAGCGAAGATGACCGAAGCAGTTGACTAGTACATACGTCACCATTTCTGAGGCGAGCTCCTAATGACAAGAAAGTACGCGTCTCATCCATGTTTCCTTCTTCTCGCCTTAATCTTCGATCTTTCTTTGAACTCTCGCAGCAGTGATTAGTACGCCACGCATCCCTTTGTACCTCTTGCGATAGCGTCCAACTGTATTTTAATTTATAATTTTTCTTTCTTCAATACTACCATCCTATTCGTGGCCTGTGCCCACAGTGTGTAAGTGCTATTTTTTGAGATCATCATCACGAAACAACATCCAGCACAATTGCCAACAAGAAATACACTCGCACTTGTAGAAGATCCAAAACATAACTTCACGACATCAGACTATAGGAAGCGGAACATGATCGATGTTGCCTCCTGTATAGCGATTATGCGGTGGAAAATCCAAGGCGAATGAGATGTTTCTCGAGTTGCCAACGGGTCTTTCCGAGAAAGTGCATGCATGTAACCTCCCAGCCACTTATCTGAGGACTCGGCATAGTTTTCCGGTTCCGCGTCTACTTGAGACGTGCGTGAGCGAAAGGGTGTTCCTTACGAAACAGCTCAATATGCTCCGTTTGCATCTGCTTCCTCTTTCGTTCTCGCAAAGCGCGTTCACTTCGCCACGTTCAACTACCCATAGGCAGCCTACACAAAAAACTTCGAGAATTTGCTATGAGAAACAAATGATAACTTTTAAAGGCTTACTATGGGCCGGTGTGATCTAAAGCTCCGAGGGGGGCAATCCTCAGGATGAAGTCGTTCTTGAGAATGCTGAAAAACAGCACCATTCCACAGTTGGATATCGCCGCAAACGAAAAAGCGAATGCTCTCTTCTGTTGATACTTAAGGAAGCGTTTCTCGTAGAGAAATAAATAGCTCCTGCATTCAAAGCACGCATCTCTTCTATGATCTTCTATGGCGGTCAATGCTCGCGGTGGTCGACGCAGTAGCGTTTTCCACTATAAAGAACACACAACGTTTGCCGTCTGCATTTAGGTATATGTAAGCACGCATGTGTGCGTGTACATTTATTAAGCCTGCTCGCTATGCTTGCTGCCGTTACGCTTACCGAAAAAAAAAAAGATGCACAATGTCTTGCTGTCTGTCACGTGGTAGTGACGGTTCAGGACACAGCAACAAAACTGCGAATGACAAAACTAACTTTATTGGGCGAACCTGCGCCCAGAAAAAAACAGGCTACATTCAATGTTCAACGAAAACGGCGAACACAGTCGGCGATCGGCGAAAATCTGATCAGCGCGGGTCAAGCGCGTCGACTTTTATACATCAGTCGTCGAATGTTCCAGAGTAATCGCTGGGACCCGCGTGCCTTTCACAAAGTTCTACATTATTCGCGTCGCGCGCACATGCAATCAGATTACACAAGGTTCGGTCACAGGCCATCGATAACATTCCAGATACTTCCGATACATGCAGGCGCGTCCTGCACTGTGCGATAACATTTGTTTGGCGGTGATGCATGTCACCGGATAAAGACAAACAAGTACACGTGTCAATATATCTGTATTTACGGGATGGCTCCTTCGAGCTCCGCTGTATATATTCTTGGATCATTGAGCAGCGGTACTAGCAGTTTGATCACAACGAAGGCTCCATCAGTCTTTCTGTGGGACATTGGCCGTAACCACGGAGGCCCGAACCGGACTCTCTAGATGTCCGTTACTGTTATATGTTTGTTGTTTGTGCGTGCTGTGTGCGTTTACTATGTATGAGTGTGTAATTTATGTATCAGCCTTGACACCTGGAGCACCCTGTTAATCTCGTTCCTCATAATAAGTTCCAGTAAGTAAGCGAAACATACAAGAATGTCCCACTTAGTAAGTAGGACTTACGCGGAAAGAAAGAGCTTTTGCTTCGGCTCTTCCTTCAATTGAGCTTCTTGTCATTTTTACTCTATGTCAATTTAATAACGTTCCGCACAAGTTTCATTAAGTGGAGCATCATCACAATCTCGTTTCACATAGGCTCTGCCAGCTAAGTGGAATATCTTTGTAAAATATTTTGCTCATTTACTGGAACTATACCAGTAGATTAACAGTGCATAGCATACCCAACGTATGACCAGGCGCACATACCCGATACCCATTCAGAATGTCTTGCTCTTCCTCTTGTGTACCAACGACGACTCTTGAGCAAGTGGAACGGTAATTCTAATATATTGTGACGCAGCAGTAATCACGGCGTTTATTCCGCGTCAAAAGATTAGGCGAACCGACCACGCCCACAGCACGGAGCACACACGAGAACCAGCCCCACAAGTGATGATGAAGAAGAACCCCATATGAACCCCATATGATGATGATCGTGTACAGATGACAGAAAATAGCTTATAAATTCCCACAATATATATATATATATATATATATATATATATATATATATGTGTGTGTGTGTGTGTGTGTGTGTGTGTGTGTGTGTGTGTGTGTGTGTGTGTGTGTGTGTGTGTGTGTGTGTGTGTGTGTGTGTGTGTGTGTGTGTGTCGCTGTGCCGACATACGTTGGCGGACAAATGCAACGAAACAGCTGGCACGCCTAGCAACACCTTTTAACAACTCAAACCAACTCGCGGTATGCGAGAGGCGCCGGTGTGAGGGGCTCCAGAATAATTGTCAGTGTTTCAATACGTGTTATGATGTTGCATGGTGCTGCGGGCAAAATGACCAAAAATTATGCGGGAGCCGCGAGGAACACTGGACAACTGAAGTTGTGCGTACCCCTACGGCCGTCATCATACTGTATGTAATTCAGGCAACCCGTGGCTCGGAGCAATCGCCATCTCCGTCAGAGCGATAGAGAAGAGCAGGCAATGATCTCGGCTCATATTTGCTGGAACGACACAACGCCCTTTTGTCATCAGCTTTTCTCTTGAATTCGCTGTCACTCGAAGCATTTTTTTCAGTGTCTTAACTATGGCCAACCAGATTTTTTTTTCTTCTCTAAACCCTTTGATAACCCGTGAGATTTTAAGTGGGAATAGCATGCATGGCATAATCATTTCTCACCTCTCGGACACCCTCCTCTCTCAACAACACTCGTTGTCCTTGCTAAAGCTTCAGTGCATGCGAGCACTTAATGTCTCCTGCAAGGCGGCTCCACACCACGATAGGCAGGACTATACTGCAGCTGTGTAAATCCATCGCGTTCATTGAACACCTCACTGCAAGGTCAACGTACGCGGGATAGTGCGTGCGCCAGTTCCAAGCCATGACATACTCGCACACTCCCAAAAAGCGCCCTCCCCCCCCCCTTCCTTCGAGCGCCCAATAACCGATTGCTCGCCCACGCAGTCATTCACCGCGAAGGAACTCTCGCGTGGTAATATAGAGAACTGGCGCAGCGCTCTCAAGGCCAACCCCATTGCCATGACGATGTTCGCGTGAGAGGTGTTGATATCAGCCGAACAAGAATAACGGCCGAGCGGACATGTGATGCTGTTCCACGCATCCGCAGTGCGAGCGACTATACTTGTTTTCTTACCCTTCTGCGACTCTCAGGAGTACAGGAGAGTCCAAGGCTGTTCGATAGCGCCCGCTGGGGGGAGTGACGATGACATGTTTTCAAGCGTGCGTGAGTCATACGTATTTATTATGTTTTAAACAAGAGCAATCTCCAGCAAACACGTGAAATCCCGCGTGGGCGCCGTGTAGTGGACATAAAAGATAGGGAAGCGGGCCGATCTCGAGAGCGGTTACGCGGCGGCCACTCAACCCCAACGATAACGGGCTTGACTGCTGAGCATAGGCAAGCACGCGAACACACACGCGCACGCTTCACCTACACTCACTGGAAAACACACACGCATGCATCGCAAGAAACACACACACACACACACACACACACACACACACACACACACACACACACACACACACACACACACACTGCGAGAAGGAGGATATGCTGATCAATCGCCTGCTTTAGAAGTGCTGGGTTTCGCAGCTGACAAGAATGAAAACAAACAGACCCTCTTCGAGGAGCACGTGGCGCCAGTCAAAAACATGTCGACCTCTGAGAACTATATTCTTCAAGCCATGCTCAATTTCTTGCAGGTGCGTGTTGAGGACATCCACCAACCACATTTATAATATTTAACGCTGTTTGATCGCGTGTATATCAGCATGTAAGGAATGTTCAAGGTACATGAGCAACTTTGCTTGCCTGAAGTATAGGCTTTAGGCGAAGCTGCACGATACTCCCGATATGTGTTACGCCTCTGCAGTAATGGATCAAACGAGCTCACAGTTTACGCAGTTGACAACAAATGCAGAACGGCGCCATCTTATATATGTGTCACATTTCACAAGTGTGTCCATAGGCCCTTCCTCGACATCTTATTCCCGACTGATAAATCTTCTGTACTGTAACAAGAAGAGAAAACAGACAGATTCGTGCTGCTCATTCTAAACAAAATTGCCTTGCTGTCTCCGTCAATGTTGCGAGCGGGCTACTGACAAATACACGCGGCATATTCCACGTCGTGCGCAACGGATGCGCACATTTCTCGCATCGGCCGCGGGATGCCCCGCATGCATCCTTGAGGCGGTCTTTGACTGTTGGCGCACTTCTGCGCAGTTTGGCGGAGGCGAACCAACCCTTTCGACGAACGGGACCCGACCTCACTCTCGCTCGCATGCACCCTCTCCTCGTCGCTGGCCGCAGCGACCCTTGAAACCTCGTGGCGGCCGCCAGCATGCCGTGATATCGCGTTGCGCAACCGCCACTGGCAGCAAAACAAACAGCGGCTCACGGACGCCCACCGCCAAGCATCACAAAGGGTCAGGTGACCGATACCGCTAGACTGGCAAGAAGCTCGACAGAGTCAATGTTCTGTGTAGCGGAGCAGATACTTGGACCAGGTATGGGAATCTTGGGAACCCAGTTATGGGAACCCAGTCTGAATGCATCCCACCAACACGCCCAAACTTCTTCCCTGCTATCGGGATTAAGGCAATTCAACCAAAGTTAATTATGCAGGACTAAAGCTCCCTCTTCTGTGAGGTGTCGTACCGACAGCCTCTGCCCTTTCCAGAAGATTTTATTAAGGCCGTTAAACTGTGCCCCCCCCCCCACCCACCCACCCCACAGTACGCCTCACAGATGCATGTGAACGTTACCCCACAGTACGCCTCACACATGCATGTGAACGTTATACCACCCAACGACTTCTTTCTTTAGTTTTTTTTTGTGTCAAGTAGTTCTTTTACTGTACAAATTTTCTACTTCGTTCCTTTCTCTCCAAATAAAAGTTTTATTCGCCCCATACGGGTTGCATCCGACCGGAACGGTCTTCCTCCGCAAGTTTCGTCTATCTGCAAGTCGATCGATTTTTGTGCGAAAGGTAATAGAACTGTTACTAAAGTGAGCAGCAGCGTGGAACCCCACCCCTTATGTAATACATCTAACATAGGTGTGCTTAAGTATATAAAAGTGAACCTGTCATGCAGCGTGCATAAACTTAAACTCTATAGAAACCTGTCAATACAATATCGATACATTAAAAACAATTAGTTTAAACTTAGAAAATTATGTGACATTTATGCTCTTATTTCACACTTTGGTGGCTCATCCTGTGGAAAAGAAACCAAACGTCAATTATCCCCCAACATCACATATAAGTACGTCATGCAACCCACAACAAGTACAGACGCAGCAACGCCACACACGTTAAGGCATACACTGCGTTCCCTTGCAATCACACACCCTTAGGACAGCGGCCTCTCGATGACGAGCATGTGTTGTGCAAAGAGAGATGTAAATAGCCACTTTCAAGTGTGGACAAAACACAGTCACGTGTTTACACATTGAGAGAACCGTTGACACGGCAGCCCCAACGCTCTCGCGTTTTCCGTTACTTGCGTAGCGTACTTGTTGCGAAAACAGAAGCGCTGTCAGCTTGAAGGTCACCAAGATTGCACAGGTTTATTCCTCACGGACGAACGGGTGGACATAATGCTCGGATAATGAATGCCGTTGGACGATTGCGTCGAAAGCCTTGCTGCTCAGAAGTGCAACGAGGAAGGAAGAAAAACAAACGAGGCATAAGTGTAGGTCTGCCACTTATTCAAAGAAGGAGCGGTGCGGTGAGTGCGCCCCGTCCAAGACGAAAACGGCACAGAAAGAAGGAAAAAATCAACCGCACGATGTAGGAGAGTAAAGGTGCCATGCGAGTCCATCCCTCACCCACTGAGCAGGCAAGGGGCTCGATTCCCATATGCTGTGGTTCATTGTACACGCTCGAAATTTCAAGGTAAGGTGAGGGATACGGGCTCGTTGATCGCGCGGCGGGGGTATCAGGAGCACAAGCGCAGAGCGGCGCTTATCGGCGTCTGTCCGCCGAGGCTTGCGCGGACAGGTTCATCATACATGGATGACGAGCGCTGCGATGTGCGAGGGGCGGACTGCCCGGCTGACTGACTTGTTGGCCGGCCACCAATCGAGAAAGGGGGAATGCAGCAATCGACTATAAAAAGGATGCCGGCGGCCGGCGCTCCTTACAAACGACGTCGCTCGGAACCCGCGAGCCGACTTGGCGACGCCGAAACCCGATACGCAGTCACAAGCGGCGCGCTTGTTGTTCCTCCTCCGCGTGCTACACAGTATCTACGCAGCGGCGGTTGTGGCCTGCCCCATCTGCGTATCACGTGCCACCGATCGGCCAGGCTCTGTCCACGCGCCGATAGCGCGAGCTCGAAGAGAGAGCGTATCTGATCGTCGTCGCCAGATCACGCCTGCACTTCGGCTCGCAACTGTGTCCGCGACGTGCAAGAAGGACGGTCTCCCGGACGTTCCTGACCCTCGACGGACACACGCTCGATTGCTGGCTATAGCTGTCGGTCATCGGAAGTTTGAGACACCATCGACGAGAGCCTCTGACTTCTACTGGAAGGCTCGAGGAACAGTTCCTAGTACACCGACGGTTCACGCGCGAACGCTGAAGCGCGCAGATTTTTTTCTTCGGAGACACAGAAAGACAAAAGGAAGCTGAGCTTCCCCAGCACTGAGCGGCATGGCTTTTATGATGCCGGTCGTGAAGCAAGACTACGACATATACTCTGGACCTAACAGCCGGAAGAACTCCGTGTGCAGCACAAGTCCTGGGGCGAACAAATCTCGCAGCAGCAGCCGCAACAACAGCGTGTCGTACTCGAGCTCGCCGACGCAGCCCGTCATCACGCCGGAACAGGCACGAAAGATCCTGCAGCGAAGGCGAAGTCGCGGCATGTCCGAGTGTCTGCCCGACCTCAGGGAAATTGACCACGAGGAACCGCGCCCGCGTAGGAGGAGCAGCCTGGGAAAGTTGTCCTGGTCATCGCTGCACGCCGCGCTGCAGAAACTGAAGCCCGCCGAGCCGAAGAGCAAGTCGCAGACGTCCATCGAGGAGCAGGAGTCGTGACAGTCGTGCAATTTGCCCGTGCCGATTGTGATTTCTGTGTATATAGGACCTGTACATACACATTGGGGGATTCTCGACAGTGGTGCAGAGCCGCTTCCACCTGTTTGTGCGTATATGCATGTTTTGTGCGCACAGAGCTGCTACCGTAACGTTATTGTTCTGTACTTTGGCAGGACACTTAATATTGTCGGTCAATACCGCGCCATGACATTTTTCATCGAGGTAACTCACAGCAAGCGTACGTATCATTTGCAGTTTCACAAGGAGATCTGAACGAGGCTTAACGTAATTTATTTTGTTATTAATGTCGTGGAACCGTTCAAGTCGCGTTGTGCTATAATGTATGGCCGAAGCACGTGCACAAAGCGTTATACATACTCCTTTTTTCATTTGTCACTTAATATTCATATAATAGATAAAAAAATTACATGTGACCTTTTCGGCATGTCGTAACTCTCTGATCATAGGTTACCGCATTACTCTAACATGATACATGGAGGCACAAACAGCTGACTCCTATTCTGTATTCTTGGTGGCTTCTAACGCGGCCAGAACCAAGCACACCGATTCATCAATGCAAAACAACTGCGGGATAAATGCAACTAGATGGCCAAAATTTTGAATGAGTTTCGTTTGTGATCGACTTTGTGCAGGGCTTGTTTCACAGCACGCTAACTGCCCTGAGCATATAAGTTTCTTGTTGTATTTGCTGTGTCAATGCCTGCAAGACCAAAGTATACTGTAATATTTTCCTGGCAAGACCTGTAGCCGTATAGACGCGATTTCTTGTTCATTTTCTTCGTGTGTATTTTTCCGACCATCAAATAAAACTGGCAATAATGAATGAATAATGTAGCTGTGAATCGAGTCCACGAACGTCTAGTGCCCAGTTTCGCCGTTCATAAATGGTCGCGCACGTGATCATTATCTCGTTTCTTTTTCCTGCACTCGGAAGGATCGAGTGCACAGCTCGGAAGGAAATGAAACAAAGCATCTACGAAAAAAAAAGGTGAATTGGAGTGAGATAAGAATGCCACACAGTGTGTATTCTGCAGCTAACAACTATCAACCCAGTTCCAGCTCGCCTAGCTTTTGTATTCATGACGCCGTTACCTCAGCAGCTGAAATAATGCAGCAGCAAAGGTAAGATACGGGTTCTACATTCTACACTATTTTTTGCCATACTTGAACTGCTGTTAATGGTGTTTTGTTGCTTACACGCTAATTAACTTCACAGGTCTTGGCACGGAACTCAACTATGAAAGCTTCAGTGTCATTAGAGACGTAAATGGCGCTTAAGAAATATGTGCGTGTAAGTTTATTTCGTGCTCTTAAGCTTTTTTTTTCTTCATAACTATGCAGTTACAGTTCAGTACATGAGCGACACCGCCATCAGTTAACGACCTGCCGAGTGATGAAGAGCAAGTATGTGCGGAAATGAGATCGTACTGGTGCTTGTGGCACGCTAAGAAACCGTTAGGTTTTCGACCACTGCACGTTATCTTTCAAAGAGTACTCAACAAAGTATAGCTGGAGCCACTTGCAGGCCCGCGCCAAATCCTTTACTCGTTTATGCCGAAAATTGATATTCTCGAGTGTTCAAAGCCTCCATATGTAAGCGCTTCATACTGTCCCCCGTAAAATACGCACAGAGAAAATAAAAAGGAACCTGCATCCCGCCGATTTCGCAGGAATGCCGCAACACCACTTGATCTCGACGCTTTGAGGCAGCTATCGCATCCCACCTCGTCTGCACGACGTGTGATATCGTCATCGCCGAGTGGATTTTTATCACCCGGTTGCACTATGCCGTGAATCGTCCATTATCTCCGCGATTTTGAAAACGAAACAGTGCCACGTACGCAACCCTCCTCTCGACGTACAAGACCACGCTGCTGCCTTCCATCTACTCCCTGCATTGCACCCCAGACTCCTTGTCGCCATCTTAACTCCTTCGAAATTACCCGACGTATTGCTGCTACGCTACTCAAGTCATTCTTCCAACTGCTGTCTTTTTGGGTCTTTTTTGTTACTCGCGCACTGACCGCCACAAAAACATGCCGCCAACGACACCCCTGAATGCTCCCTAACCTCTCGCTTCCCCAACGCCCTCCCATGTCCTTCTTTTTCTTTTCTTGTTCTTTTTTTTCCTCTTGGTGTCTTCTTTCCTTCCCTTTTTCTCTCTTTTCTTTTCTCCTCGCCTTCCCACTCACCCACTCTTGTCCCTTCGTCTTGGAAACCACGCTTACAGACGTCAGGTGACAGCGCTCATCTTTGAAGACTCTCCCTTTACAACCAGCCGCCACCGACAACAACCGCACGTGACGTCACTCTACTAACCCTTTAAATCTAACATGTCGAGGATGACGAGGCCGCCTTTGACGAAGATAGATCCTCCTATTGAAACGTTGGCCAGCCTTTCTGAGGCACATTATCCCTTTTTATAACCTTTAGATCGAAGGGTAGGACGAGGACCAATTTTTTTCCTTCAACCGTGAAGTGTTCTGTCTGAGATAGCCCGTGTGAGTTTCCTTTGTGGCTTGGAGCTACATTCGGGTGGAGGAAAAAAGTTCCCTTTCCTGATACTTCCTCCAGCTTGACGGATTCCGCAGAACTGATTTTCCAGGGTCTCCACAACTCGGAAAGTATGTTGGGGCACGAACAAGTGCCCGAACAAGCACGAACAAGCACGAACAGGTGTCTTCCATTCGCACGCATTACTTACAGTCAAAAGTTCGGCAGGTAGTCTTCTGGTAAGGTAACGTCTTAGTTGAGGTTGACAGATTGAACATTTTTTTGTTGTTAAGGATGGGGATGGGTTAAAGCCTTCCCGGTCCTTAAGAAAGAGTTTTCAAAACAGTATAATAGAATTTAAGTGTCCTCTAAAATGAAAACGCATGTCATTCACTTCATTAATTTTTTCAACAGAATGCTTCTTGTTTCCAGACTTGAACCAGCGATGGTATATGCTCGACTTCATCTGTTTATCAGAGCTATCCAGTGCGCCTCAGCATATCCAGTGAGCTTCGGGACCTCGGCTGATAAGCGCACCGCTATTGAGCGATGAGTCAATACGTGCGAAGGATCGGACGTGATACATCCTGTTACGTGCCTGACATTGCGGTAACCGTTCCAATGTTTATACACGCCGTCACGTGGCCTTCTTTTGGCGGCAATCGGTTACAGAGCAAATAGCAGCTGCCGCTATCTCTCGCGGCGCGGTCGAGAACTCGTGAGAAAGACCAACACGCACAAATTCCTCTCTCCCAGCTCAGTCTGCCATTGACGATTGTCGATAAGCTAAATAGGAGGACGCACATGAAAGGTGTCGAAGCCTTGATAGCTAAGGCGGCGTGGACGTCACTGGCTGTGATAATGCCCGCAGTCACGCGGATTCTCGACGACGGCACAAGAAATTGGGCGTTCAGCTTAAGAGCATATTACGCAATTTTTTGGCGATAAAAGCGTACTCATAAAAGTGTATGTGCTGAGAAGTTGTGATAACGGAGGCAGTATCAGTGATGACACTTTTCGACAATATTGCACGTCACTGAAGTTGTTGACGACGTGTTAGCAAAGTACCATAAGATAACTGCTGGAATTTAGCTTCCTTTTTCCTGTGGTAATCACAAAATATTTCTGTGCCACCGCTCTTGCTCATGTTTAATTTGGAACACTGCAGTCGTCTGCCATTGTGATCTAACATTTTTTTTTGTATCCTCGGTGATGACACTTTCAGACTGTATTAAACGTCACTTAAGCGGCGGATGTCATTAACGCAAATACTCAAGAACAAAATGATGTAACTCTCCTCTTGGTTGCTTGCTTGCTTGCCGCGGCCGCCGCCTTGCCAACTAACTCACTTACAATACAGCACTCATATAACGAATTGACTTATATATAGCCATCTGTACTACCGCCACAGATGTGCCGACTGCTGCTTCTGTTCTCCATGGAATTACGCAATGAAACAATACCTTGGTTTGGGCGAGTTGGTTCGTCTTGACGGTTTTCATAATAACGCGCTAAAGACTAAGACGAAAGGAACACATACGCGCAGTCCCTTGCACATACATAAGCGCCAGTTCTGTTGTATTGGTTCCTTTCGTGTTCGTCTTTAGCGCGTTTTTATGAATACCTAATGAAACAACAAACGGAACCTAAATATCCTCACTGAAACAAAGATACGCCTTCAAGCGCATAATTATTTTCTTTAAAGTGAACCATTCTGTGCCTTCTCCCGCGAGGATTAGTGCGTCTGCCCAGTCAGTTTCCCACCGAGTAACGTGAGTTGATTCCGGAGGCAGTGCAGTTGCAAACTGTGCCAATCTCGGAGGCAGCGCAATTCGCAGTCACGTGGGTTGCGCGGCGCGGTTCTCTGTGTCTTACCATCGTGCCTGCAGCAGGCACGTAACCGACACGCTGAAAAGCACGGTGCAGAAGAAGATAAGTTCTACAACATTTATTTAACTGCTTCGTGAAAGCATCGCTTCTCGTCTATTCCAACATACGTGATGGACCTGCTTTTTTTTTTTTTGTCGGTCACTGTTCCTGCGTCAAGTTCTTCATTAGTCGCAAGGCACAGCGGCTGACGGAGGAAACCTCTCGGGTCGTCATGTCGTGTCTTATTAGCTACCGTGGTTATCAGCGCCGTAGGCGCTCCAGCAGTAGCTTTTACCTTCTATGCAGGCCAAGGCTACGGAGCAAGCCAAAATTCCAGCCCAAGCAGTCAAATGTCGGCAGGGAGAGATTAGATAAACAGGCGTTACGGAGTTATACGCGCCTTTCTGGAACATCTCCGGCGCTTCAGAAAAGTGAGGTGTAGAAACAAACGGCGTTCGTTCTTTATACTCCAATTATATGCACGTTTTCTTGGCCGCTTCAACTAGTGCGTTCTTTAGTCATTTTCTGCTCACGCTTCTTCCGTTCTGCTTGCAAGCAGAACGGAAGAAGCGTGAGCAGAAAATACGATTCAGATTGTCGTTTGAACTATTATAACCGTTAGAGCTAAGAAGCAGTATTCGAAAACATTTTTTTTTTTAACTGACGAGCTCAAAAACGCACTGAAAGCATAATGGGCAAAGCAAATGTGCATGCTGTTACGAACGGCCTCCGGGGGCTGGCGAAATAGAGAAGCGACTGACTAAACCTTCCTGGCCCGCTGCGATGACTCACTTTGTGAAAACAACAGTGCGCCTAGTCAACAGGCCATCGACGCCACCATGTCTGCCGAGACGACTCGCTCCGTAAGGACGACAATACGACAGTTCCCAACCGAACGGCGCCGGGATGTATACACGCAGTCGGCGGACCAAATATTGTTAGCGGATTCGCCGTCACCGTCATGGTTTGTTTGAAGCGGTGGTACTCCTGGAAGAAGGCGGGTTGCGGCACCGTCTCACAGGTCTTAGAAATCGTCAGTCAATGGACAGGCGCGGAGGCCACTGTCTGCGGGGTCAACTCTGAGACCAAGAGGCGCATGCTCAGGGCAAGACCCGTATCTGCGAAAACCCTCTCACCTCGGTGTGGTTAGTGAAACCTGTGCAGAAGTGAGTGTGTAAACCCTCCCCCTCAAATTCGGGTCGGCTACGATTACTTGGGACGCTCCGAATTGGTCGACGGTTGAAGGGCCGTTTCCCCTCACCTAGGGATCAAGGGAGGACAGAGTGTTTATAAGCAGCTGTTGCGTGGCTGCTGCTGAGTGTGCATTCTCTTTCAGTCATGCTAGCCTGATGAACTGTAACGTTCTCATGTAGATACTGTAAATAAATCCCAAAATTCTCCTTCTCGATGAGAAAAACTCTCTCCCTTTAACAACGTCCTCAGCGTGGATGAGTTGGACGACGGCATGGGTAGGCTACCATCTATTTCATGCCCAATCCCAACCATTACAATGCTTGTTCGCACTAAAATGTTCAATGATGCAAATTAAACTCATGGCGTGTCGATACTACATTGCTCATTACGCAAGTGATGTTCTTGATGTTCCTGAGGCAGGAGACAGCAGAAGGCAATTGAAGATGAACGCACTGGGCTCCGGAGCGTATTGATAGTATGAAAGCATTGTACCATTATACGATTCGGTGTAAAACATGTATCCAGCACATAGAGAGAGAGAAAGAGAGAGGGAGATGCGAATGAGAGAAAGGCAGTGAGGTTAGCCATAGTTAAAGTATCCAGCACATAAAAAATATATAAAGACTATAGTCTGCATAAGAACGTCCTTGACGAAAATACTAAGTTCACCAACTTCTTCCCTATTCCGGGCTAATTATTACATATGTTGACGTCAATATATGATATTAATTGTATTCTGCGGCGACATGTATGTCATATGCCTTCAGTAAGGTAAGGCTGCTGTGATGAACCTGCCATGCATCACAATTCGGTTTCATTAAGAACGATGCGCAAAATGTCATCTTTGTTCGATTATTTCGGATAGAATAGCAGTTTTATAGCAACCAGGAAAATAAAACGGCGTTGTATTAAGTTCACGAAAAAATAGCGCAGGGTAATATTTACCAAGAGGACGATATTCTTTTAATTGGGCTTCCCTGTAGGTTCCTCAGCGTTATCTTTGGTGACTGTCATAGGGTTCTAAGCCGATCGCCTCCGAGATTGTCGGTGGCGACGCCTACTATTGGTTAATAATAATAATATTTGGGGTTTTACGTGCCAAAACCACTTTCTGATTATGAGGCACGCCGTAGTGGAGGACTCCGGAAATTTTGACCACCTGGGGTTCTTTAACGTGCACCTAAATCTAAGCACACGGGTGTTTTCGCATTTCGCCCCCATCGAAATGCGGCCGCCGTGGCCGGGATTCGATCCCGCGACCTCGTGCTCAGCAGCCCAATACTATTGGTTAGGTTAGATAGATAGATATAATAAACTTTATTGTCCAACGGATAAGGTGATCTACCCATCCCCCGACACGCAGGTCAGGGGGCGAGTGCCGCCGCCTCAGATGCAGGCTGGGAGGTCTTGGGTCCCAACAGCCTCTTCAGCCAGTTGGACGAGCCGGAGCTGGAGCTCAGAGTCCGAGCTGCGCAGCAGGGTCTCCCAGGTGTCTCTACTACCTATTTTGTGCGTTCCCTCGGGAGAGTATGAACATTTCCATATTATGTGGTCGAGGGTCCCTCTCGCCCCACAAAGATTACATCTATCACTCCTGGCCTCGGGGAACATGTGGTTTGCCATAACCGGGTGCGGATACGTATAAGTTTGTAGTCGTCTCCACGCGACTGTTTTTCTGTTGTTTAATTTTGGGTCTGGCGGGGATACCAGTCTACGAGCCAATCTATAATGCTGAGTGATCTCCCCATATTTTAGCATGCGCTCTCCGCTCCCTCAGTCATCGAGAGGCCCCGTAGCGGCTCGGCGGTAGAAATCTCGAGCCAGCTCGTGGGCCGCCTCATTGCCGGGGACGGCTTCGTGTGCCGGAGTCCAAATTATTTGAATTTTTCTATCTAACTTTCTCTGGCGTAGGATTCTGGCCCCTAAGGGCGAGATCCTTCCCTTGCTAAAATTTCGTATGGCAGTTTTGCTGTCACTGATCACAAATTTCGCGTCCGTTCCAGCGCAAGCTAATGCGATCGCAATTTCCTCGGCAACTTCTATGTTGCGCCCGCGCAGAGTGACAGCGGTCACGGGAATACCCCGGTCGCTGACGGCCGTTACCACCGTAAAACTGGTTAGGTTAGAACAATAGTCTCGGACGTCCTGGAATAATAATAATAATAATAATAATAATAATAATAATAATAATAATAATAATAAGCATAACAATAATGCTGCTGCTGCTGCTGCTGATGATGATGATGATGTATAACTCTAATATTTTCATTGTTTAAGGTTACTGCTCCTCCACCCATCCCTTTTGAACCGCCCTCTTCTTGGACAATTCCTTGTTGTGTGTATGTGTCAATGTCTGGCGTGATTATCATCATCAACAGCAACAAGACAGGAGTTCGAAGGGGCGGCAACTGCCATCCATTTTCCCGGCGTACATTGATTACAGCGAAGAAATTGCCACTTAGCGGTGAAATGTTGAGCGGCTTGTCATTTTCTTCTCTGCCCAGCCATCAACATGAACTTCCGCGTGATCTTCATATAGATACGGGTATATTACAATAAAACAGATCGTCAGTAGCAACGTATGATTATTCATTCGTCTGCCACAGCTGCAGTGGTATCTACGCAACCGTTAGTACTAAGCGCCTTCTCTTTTAATTCCATCCGAATCTTGGCAAATCGCCCGTAGTGGGTACCGTCATCAACAGCGGGCTAACAGACGAACAAATCGCGGCGGCCATGTCGGTGGGCCGGGTCGCATTGGCCGCGGCGGGCCACTGTGCCCTGCTTTGGGCGCTCAGCGACCCGCTGATCGTCCCGGCCCCCACCACGCAGCAGCGGCCGCCGGACACCGTCGATGGCGGCGTGCCCTTCCTCAAAATTTTGCCCACCAGGTGAGCGACCAGGTGGCCGTCCCGTCGCGGTAGCAACGCTGACGAAAGCACCGACTACTCGGTACTCTAGTACGCACTACTGGAAGTGAACCTTGGTGTGACGGCATAGCAGCATTAGCGCTGCTACAAATCCGACGATGACGGGCACCAGATCCCTACGCAACTAGCGCTATGGGGCCAACTGGGACCGCGCCCGAAGGTCTGTGGGGAATGAGTAGGAAAAAGCTAACCTAGAAAAAAAATAACCCATAGAATACTCCGTAACTACTTATACATCGAATATGTCTACAGAAACAGCAATAAACCGCCAGAATAGCTTCCTGCGTAACATGTGCCCTTGAAGAAAATACGCTGGTGTGGAGACGATAACGTGTATATTAACGTGACGCAAAAAATAATAACGCGATTAGTATTTCTCATTATCTCGCAGGAAGGCGGCAGAGAGAAGGGCCCATAATATCTGCTAGTGTACGAATTAATGCGCTACCTTATTATCGGCCACTTTGCAGGGCGTGGTGTATCGGGACCAGCGTGTATACGCTGCAACGAGCCTGTATATAGTGGCGAAAACGGAGTACAAAGCTGCACATGCGAAGCATTGCAAAGTAGCGGCAGCGGTTTCGGCGAAAGGTGTTGCGAAGGCATTGCGACATGCTTAAGGTCATCGGTCCTACGCTTTATCTCACCTCGTGACCTCCGCGGGCACCCACGTGCTCCCTGCATAACGGTATACGCAACACGCGCTCGTAGAAGTTCCGCGCGCGCTCCTCGGAGACTTTTCGCAAGGTTGCCGCATGCAAGCTGCGCTGCCATTATTTTTCTCGCCGTTTAGCCGAGTTCGTTCAGAAATACAAAGCGGCGTATTAGTGGTAACGTACAACATGGTCCGATGGTAAAGGGAACAACAATCAGCTATTGTTCCGCCATTGATTACAGCGAGGAAATTGCCACTTAGCTGCGAAATGCTGAGCGACTTGTCATTTTCCTTTCTCGCGGCAGTGAGTGCTACAATACCAGGGCTGAGTACGATGTCCCTACACTTATCAGGCAACATTTCCCCAGCGCTAGCGCTTGTCCAATGTTCTAGCAATACATCGCAACCTATACTCATTCTCTTATAGGTATATGTTTCGCGTCCGTAGCAACGACACGAAAAAAAATGGGTTATGCATTTAGCTTGCGGAACTATAGGCGCTTCTGGCAGCTTTGCAAGTCCATTAACGAGACCATGTACGAGGAAACATTAACCTTAAACAATAAATTATGAATAAGCTGTTCTCAGAAGCTTCCAACTAGACTGTAATAGCCGCCTTACTTAGTAAACGTTGTACGCGTGTAATGCTGACGGTCTTCTCACTGCTTCGCGTATAGGGACGAGCAGCTTCAGAAGCTGCGCACCACGCTGCAGTTCGACGTTATGGTGCTGGGCGGAGGAGCCATCGCCTGTGGCGTGGCACTTGACGCAGCCACCAGAGGACTCCACGTGGCGATGTGCGACGTTGAGGTATCATTCATTCATTCATTCATTCATTCATTCATTCATTCATTCATTCATTCATTCATTCATTCATTGATGTCCTAGTGAAGCCGTTGTAGCCATGCATAAAATGAGTAATGCGCAATTAACAACGCATTATACTCAAGTCCATTCATACATCAAACAAAAGTCAACTTGATTTCCGACTTCAACTTGATTTCAGAAAAAGCTGTCAGACAACCTGACAATCTACAAACAGCAAGACGCTCTGGATTTCAAAGTTTGTTTTTCTTCAGAACTCTAGAAGCCAACACAGATATTAACGCGGCGACACACAACTAAATGAAAAACAGGCGGAGCAAATCTTTTTTAATAAACAATGTTACGGAACGAAGTTAGCAGAGAGTTCACGAAGGTGAAAATGTTTGTTGTAGTAGCAGTGGTCGTTGTCAGACCTGAAAACTCCGTCTTAAGTAGCGTGGGGAGCGGGACGCTGAAACTGTATTGTTATAAATTATTACAAAGTGACGGTAAACTAAATCGAAGTATGGACCTACCGCAATTTATGCGTTTACGCGGTAATGGATTCAGCTCATCACGCATATAGGCTACATATAGGCTTGCAATGTATGTTGAATGCTTTCTGGAAAATTATGTTTATGCATAAAAAGAGACAATTTAAGTACACATAATTTACTCGCTTTCAGCAGATTATGCATTAAGGGATCGGCAGGCCACGCCGGATGCTAAGATTGTTGTTCAAATTCTCAATAATTCCCAGTACGTTCATTTGCAGCAGTTCGTTTGATGTAGTTTCTGGCTGTTGTAGTGCCCCAGACTAAGTTACGGTGGCAAACAACTCGAAATAGAAAACTGGAAGCATTATTGTACTCGAGCTGAATGAATGTCCCATCACAGAAATTTATTCATGCAATGAATACAAGCTTAATTTTGTTCACAGGTGTCATATAGAGTTAATATGGCCCAAAACACAGTTTTATAACAAGGTGATGCGGTCTGCAAGAATCCTTTAGAAAATCTAGGCATGAGCCGTTTAGGCTCATTGCTTTAAGTCTGTAGGTGATACATGGCTGACAGTATAGAGACAAATCATGATGTACTGTCTAAAAGATGTGTCAAAGTTACATACTTTTATTCCAAAGCGCTGCAGGTTTCGTTGGAAAGCAAGGCGGTATAGAATGACGTTTTTCGCGCTTTCTCGTTTTATAGTGCCTCCTCATTAATTACAATGCAACTAAATATCAATTTATTCTATACACACGTGCCACGTTAATAACCGAATCACCGGCTCAGAGCACACGTCGTTGTTGTTTATAAGCATTACGAGAAATTAAAAAAAAGCACAATTCTTTTGCCAATGCTGACGAAAGTTGACACGTCGAACATCCCGTTAAATACGGTACAGTGCCATCAGCAATCTACATCCGTGTATGGCAGTACCTATCAGAGTGAGGTAAAATATAGTCACATTGAGCACGCAGAAGCTTCAACATCCCCGAAGTTCAACGTCCGCAATTTTTTCCTTTTTTTTTTAATAGGCGGGATGCACAGGCTTTGCGAGTATCCGTCTGACAAAAAAAAAAAAGAATGTGGGCCGATCTCGAAGGCAGCGTTGTCTAGCAAAGCGTCTCGGAGCACTAGTTGACATGCACGAGATAAGCGTTTGAGAAACTGGTACATGACGCTCGCATCAGACGTTCCAAAGAGCGGCTTCGACACGAAAAAAAGCAGGCGTGCGATCGTGGTCTAATTGTTGAAGCACTGGGATGCTGTGCTCGAAGCCAGAGGTTTGATCTCACCGTCAGTCGCGCATTTCTTTATGGCATTACAGGCTGACTTCACCCAGATTGGAGGAGTCTAACATAAAACTCCAGGTGTGTTGAGCGAGCGCGTCACATTGTGCAGGAAATAGCCAGTTTCTGAGAGATAAACAGGTATAGGCAGGTCACACATAGATAACTGAATAAGGTTGCCCGTGACGCAAGCAAGCGCAGCTGTCAATACATCGCAATCATCGTATTTTAAGTCTGATATCGCATAATTAGAAAGTTCTACCCCCCCCCCTTTCCTCTCTTTTTTTTTTCATCTTCTGAGCGGAACCAGCAGAAACAAATCGCGTACAGAAGTGTGTACACCGTGACTAAAGAGAATAACTTCGGGCAGAACAAACGCGGGTTTACGTAGCTCGTTAAAATGGCAAGTACGAATGAGGCATGACACGGATTTAATGGTATTATTACATCAAAACAAAAAAACGCAGTTTTAACGCGATGTTGGAATACCAGTGACGCTAAGCTTGCTTGAGTTATCGAGGAACAAGCAGTATAGCGACTTAACCGCTGTTGCTGAGCTGGTTCGTTAATACTTATTAAGGAGATTATACTACAGTGTGCACTTGGGTCGCGAAGTAATGTGAAGTAAGACCAGGGGACAGAAAGAGATGCTCTTTCCTGTCCTGACCTTCCTTCACTTTGTTTCGTGTGCTATTACACTGTAGTATGTAACGGATGACACAAGCACAACATCGTCGTCTGTGTACCCATGTTGAATGTCTGCGTCACGCGGAAGGTGATGTACGATTCTTGTCGAGGGAAGAAAGTTGACGAGCGGTGTATGTCTAAGCGCATACAAACACACATACGCACACCCCTTTATGTCACAGGATACATGCCCATACTGGAAGACTGGACAAGAAAGGGCACAAACCGCGTGGCGTATGTGCCCATATTCCACTCCGTATGTCTCCGTATGTATGTCTCCATACTCGGAAAGACGGCAAAGTACCGGGAGCCTTCTTTGACTCTTTGGAAAAGAAAGCTTCGTTTTAGATATGACATTTCTTTCCAACTGGTGCGAGTAGTGCGGCTTTGCGAAAACAGTCTCCGATACTGTACTTCGTCGCAGGCTGGTTACGCTCTATTTGGTCTGTCGATATTCCTTCTTTTTCTTTCTGTCTTATCTCTTCTTTTTTTTTTTTCGTCGCGGTACCTAGATCGCTTGGGAGGACCTTGCTGCCTCCCTTCGCATTCCGCATTGAGGGAATCCGACGCAGCACCTCGAGATTTGAGCATGCTTTAGCAAGATCTCGCGAAGACCAAAAACGCTAGGAACAGCATTTTTTCAAATATTGCTACTGGTTCGCGCTCTCACTAACGTCGCAGGATTTTTACAATGTTTTTCATGCGTCCCTTAACTAAACGGACCCTTCATTAGCTTAATATTTCATCTAGAAGGAAAAAAGAAAGATTCTTTAACACATTGCTAGTATTACGTGAACCTTACAGAACAAAAGGAGTATTACTGTTTGTGCTAAACGAATTAAATCCCAGTGAATTACTTCCCTCGAGCAATTTACCTCTCTCTCTCTCTCTCTCTCTCTCTCTCTCTCTCTCTCTCTCTTTTCGCTTAATCTCATCTACGGCAAACATCCACTAAGTCTGTACACGTGTTCAACGAAAAAAGAAAAACGAACGTTTAGCGCTTTGTCAGGCAGTAATCTTTTCATTGCGGATCTTCCTTTTTGTCGTTCTTCATTTCGTTCTTTAACACTGACAGGAAGCCTGCGCGCTGCACGATACGGGCACACAGTGCGCGTATATATTGCAACGCGAAAGACGGACACGCGAAGGCAGGAAGCGCGTTGTTCGCATTTCCTCGCTGGACGATCACCCCTGCAGTTGGCGCGCGGCACAAGACTGTGCCTGGGGGAATCCGAAAGCCCCTGGTACATTGGCACCCATGGGAGAAGAAGCCTTTCACTTCCGACGATTGTTGACGCCCACTGACGTCTGACGTCGCGCGCACGTGCTGTGTTGCTCGGAGCGGTTTCAGCCGCCTATTCAAGGTGACGACCCGCAGTAACACTAATACCGAACAATACCGCCACAAACAAAGAAAAAATAATAATGCCTGGACAGAGAGTGAATCGAGATTGAAAAGGCTGGCAGGTTGACCGGAGAAGCTTTCTGGTTTGCCACCCTACACTAGGGGAAAAGATAAGGGCGAAAAGAAAGACGCAAGTAATGGCGGAGAAGGAAAACAAACGTGCCAAAAGAATAAAAAAGAAGGGTGTGGGGGTCGCCCAAGAGTATATAAAAGTCTGTCTACAATCAGGGCTACTCGAACGTACAATGTTCAACAGCACTTACAGCCGTTGAGGTGGGCCAACTCGTTCGCTACAATCTATACTATATGGCACTGAGAGAGGAGGTAGGGCCCTCAGGGCTAATTTTGACCAGCTGAGGTTTGGAGACCATTCCTCAAGCGGAAATCCTAATCAGAAAGCGGCGGTGCTCTCGAGGGTATTCTTGAAGGGAAGTATTCTATTGTCGGTACTGTATAGGAGCAGAATTCACGAAGCTTTTTTGTTCGTACGAGCTGTTTACCATTGGCCGGCCTACTTCGCTAATATGTCCAACACCTCCATTGGCTGGCAGCTTGCTTTCAACAGTGTAATATCTGTGTGCGTGCGTACGTATGTGCGTGCGTGGGCGCGCCGGGAAGGGGTGTATGGGAGGATCCCAAGAACCAGGGATCGAATCAGCATCGTAGAACAACAGACGCTAGCCATTCGTGATGAACAATGTATTGAACAGGGAAGAACCAAGAACCATGGATCGAATCAGCATCGTAGAACAACAGACGCTAGCCATCCGTAATGAACAACGTATTAAACAGGGAAGAACCAAGAACCACGGATCGAAACAGCATCGTAGAACAACAGACGCAAGCCATTCGTTATGAACAATGTATTGAACAGGGAAGAACCAAGAACCACGGATCGAATTAGCATCGTAGCACAACAGACGCTAGCCATTCGTTATGACCAACGTATGGAACAGGGCAGCTGCCCAATCGCTAACAATTTTGACTAAGTGGCCGAATTTGAAAAATTTATTTCTTAACTGTTCATCTTTGTCCGTCCGCCTCGACTAATCAATGCGTTTGTTAATATGCCCTTTGTGACACTTCGCAGGCAACTGCTCTTAGTAAGCGCTTGTAGCGTAGGTATAGTGCGTTAGGAGTAGTAGCCGCAGATTCGGAGTTCGAATTCCAAAGAACTTCGCGTTCGCGATACCATTTGTCATTGGTCGGATTAAAATCATTTTTCAAAGATTACTTGTTAACGTGACGCACACGTTAGCACTTCCCTGCGCGCCAGGCATTCTGTTTGATGTTGCCTTCTGCGGCAGACTGTAAACTATCATAGTTGTATTGTTACATATTGTGAGAGAAAATTATTATGTATCAGATGATCTTGAAGAATACGCAGATGACGCTATTCGGGCTCCACACTAAAGACAACATTGTTTTGTAGAATAACTATTGGTATCACATCCATATATCTGCGGTTTAACAATAATGTAATGAGCAACTGCTGTGTCTTGCGTAAAAGCAATATTTTAACTTTATTGTATTCTCGCAAAAATACCGATGCAATTGAAGGTGCCTTTGCTGTTCAGTTGAGACGTTATGCGTGTTTGTATTTTTGCAAATTTATACATAAAGGTTGCGTGAATGCTCGATTATTATTTTATTTCGCATTGTCTGTGTACCACTGTCTCATTAACTGACGGAAATCATACTTCCCAGCAGTAATGACAGAGCATCTCAGAAGATGCAACTTAAAACACTAAATGGATAGATGGTGCGGGGCCTTCAGTGGAATAAGTCCTAAACGCAAATAGGAAGCAAGTATTGGTAATGTCAGAAAATATGCGGCAACGAAGAAAGGATATAGCAAGAGAAACAGCTCATAAACGCATGTTTCTTTCTTTTTCTAACTCTCCTTGAAATGAACTTTGCTTGTCAGTACAAAGGCCGGCTCGAGTTGCGCTCTTTCTTTAAATGCGCGGAAGCTTGATGCATCGCGCGAATAAACGTCCTTGTGCGGAGAGAATGCGCCGAGCTAACTGCGCAAAAGATTGTTGGCGCGACACTGCAGTCCTATCTCTAGCTTTTAAGGTCAAGTTCTCTTTAAAGGAGAAGCTTTCAGATATGTGCACGTGAACAGACACTTCAAGATAGTCTGTTTTTTTCACGACTTATCTAAATGTGCGCCGATCTGCCAAGCATGGCAAGCGCATATAAGTGTGGGCGGAGGGAACGCACCTGGTTCGGTAATAGCGCGAAAAAGAAATAAAGGGAGAGGCTGGCGAATATTGATGGACATTCAGCAAGGCCTCCTAACGACAACAAACTGTCCGTGCTGACCTTCGTGACAGCCCCGAATAGGGTGGGCGGACTTTGAGAGAATGCCTTGGGGTGCGAGGCACTGACGAAGAGCAACATCGCATATACTTGGGCTGGCGCGTCGATGCGGTTTTCTTAAGTCTGGGCCCGTACTTGCAAATGTCACGCATCGTGTGTTTCCTTTTTTTTGTATGCGTGAGAACATCGGAGGTGATGGCGCGCTACAGTGTAAACTACCATGCGAATAGCCCAGACAGCGTGAGAGGAATTCGGCGACCTTGAACCCACATCCTGCCGCCGATAACCAACCTGCAAGAAATTGCACGGCAGACTTAAAAATGGAAATGTAATTTCTAATCCAAGGGCCGACATTACTTCTTGTTTCCTGAGGCTAGATTGCGCGAACCAGTTTCCCAAGAATAACTTTCTGCTCTCAAAGAGAAAAAGAACATTTAGAAAGAGAACTGTTCTTTTTTCTTCCTTTCTCAGCTCTGTCTCTGCCTCTTTCTTTCTGTGTGGGCGCGGTATATGCGACTTACTCTGAAACGAAGGCTGGCAGCAAATAAATAAACATACCATCTTGTCTCAGTCTTGTTCCCCATCCAACGCTGCCATCATGCGGCATTGCGTGCGTTGGCGCGACGAACAACAGATAGAAAGCACTGCCCCACTTTTTTTATTATTATTAAATGCGCATCTAATTATTATTGAGAAACTACTTGCAGTTTCTTCACATTGCGCGGCTGTGGTTACGTCTCTCGCGGTACCATATAAGATGGTTGTTTTTCCAGTTACGTAACCAACATTTGCTATAGCAAATGTTGGTTAAACTTATAAGTTTAAACGCGACGCATAAAACCAGAAAAAGATGGAAAAGGCGGACGGTCCCTTGTCAAGAGTAACCCTTGCGTTTGCAAGCGCACAGGCGCCATTCGCAAAGAGCACAATTCAGACTAATTTACCGTTTCTTCACCGCCCATTCCTTCTAAGAATCATATTCTCACGCAACGCGCAACCAGTTTGCCGTCGGGAAGACGCACAGTTCCATTTCCTTCCTCTAAGTGCCTGCAGCCTCCTAAATCAATATCTCACGGCCTGACTTACAGATACACGCGGTTAAGACGAACAGAAACGGCGTCTGCGCAGGCGCACTAAGACTGGCCGGCGGGGAGGACTAACGTTACCGAGACCCGTTGCGAGACAAGCTCCGGCAGACTGGCCCCCCTGTTTCTTCACAGACGATTGCGCCAGCAGTCGCATGTATCCCGGCCTTAAAGCGCCGGCCGTAAAGGCAGCACAGAGGCGCCGCTGATGCCGCGCGATGGCCTTCGGCACTCTTCTTATAATAGTAGTCAATCTCCTCCCTGTGATCGCGTCGACCTTGCATCACGTTGTCGCGGGAGGAGTCGCGCCGAGTGTCCCTCTTCCACCGAGTCCGCTCGAGATCCGTCGCGACCCCTGTCCGTCCCCTCGAGAAAGAGCCGTGGGTCGCATTATGTATTATCGCATTCGGTATTATGTATTCTTATGAACTGTTATTTTCTGTACTTTTTTTTTTTAGCTGTTCGACATTCACGTCGAGGTCAAGCCCTGCCTTGAATATGGTGTCCGGGCCTCTGTCAAACTGCAGACCGCAGCTTTTAGCCCTGTCAACCACAGAACTTGTTTAGGAAAATAAAGAATTTGAATTTGAATTTGAATTTGAAGTGGTTGTCGTCGGACGACGTCAGATCCGACTGTGGATTCGGCTCGTGACGGTGGGGATTGTAACTTCGTCCGAACTATAGGAGCGCAGCAACGCGTGACTACCTTGAAGCGCGTAATGCGCGACCCGTTTCTCTGTGCTTACGTGCTTTGTTCGTGTCGCTGGATTCCCGACACATCGCTGCCCCGAGCCCACTTGCGCACTCAGAGACCCACACGGATGCGCCGCCACACGTAGTGTTTTCCCCTGGTCGGTCTGGAGCGGCCACCGAAATCCTAAAGAGCGCGCGAGCGCAGCTGAACGATTCCGTTGCTATAGTTACGTCTTCATACGTGAAGTGTGACAAGTGACTTTCACTGCTTGTCGCTACGTGCCGCTATCGCTGCGATGGTCGTCAATGCCGATAGTTGTGGGTTATTACGGCCCGTGTGCTTCGGTGAAATAAACGCGTTTGGCCTATAGGCACCACATATCGCCAAATTGAAAAAAAAAAAGAACGAAAATGCCTAGGCGTAGCACCTGTCACTAAAGCTCAACTGAGGATGAATGCGGCATATTATCTTCCATATTTAAGCGTTGTATTGAAACATGTGATAAATCTTGTGGTGTACCGGACTTCCGGGCTTGATGCACGAACCGATGTTATACGGGGCGATGATTTATACGTTATGCGGATTTTTCTCTTTTTTTTTATCGCTTGATGCAGATACCATGATTCTAGTCCTTGCACCGGATTATTCAGAGAGGCGGACATTACTTGCACAAGAAATGGAAACACATAGGCCAATAATTAAGATCGCTAATGATCTTTTTAATTAATTACTTTACGGCGCACATTAGAATTCGCACATTGTAGCCGTTGAGTTTGCAAGGCGTATCCAATTCGAATGAACTTGCAGAGTGAGACCAGTTTGCATGTTGTGGTGAGTTTGATGGCGCATTTCCCCACCGTTGTTCCACTTACTTTCTTTCTTTAAGAAAACGATATTTTATGCATTGAAGCACGTAACTGGAACGTTAATATGTATTATGGCCCACGATTTCGGAAATGATATCTCGAAACTGGTGTCAGCCTGGAAATTAATTTCAAGTGGATACGTCTTCCGAACTCACCGGCTACAAATCGTAAATTGCAATATGCGCCGTAAAATAATTAAGTTACTTTGTAAATTTTTGTTTAATTAGTTGAAAATGTGTTTCGATTTCTCATGCTACTAATGTCGGCCTCTTCGAGTATTCCAGCTTAAAAGCAAGAGTTATAGGCTACCTGCCAAAGGCGATTTTTAAGAATTCTGTACATCTTGAAAATGACCCTCCCCCGTACGTCAGTGCAAGCGAATGTAAACGTTGTCCGTGCGCAAAACATGACTGTGTCGAGTAGAGCATTAAACTACAAGAATGTGCTAAACCTTTAGGTTATACTGACCACAGCTACACTGATATTTGACACAACTTTGGCTTGGGCATCGCGGTTGGAATAATCTGGATAGACATACGTAGGGCACGCGTTCCGCTCCATAGTAGCGCCAGTTCGCATTAAGTAGCTATCTCGTAGCCAAAGCTGTTCATTCCATGTGAAGTCACAGTGAGCATTCGCTTCACCTTTATGCTGTAGAGATTCGGTGTGTTCTGGTTATCGCTTTTTTACCACTTGTCTTGCTTGACATTCATCGCGCTTGATAGAGTAAACGTATTAGGTTCGAGCTAAATGTGCTCCTATACATACAGTATGAAAAAGAACAAAAAAAACTTTCGCAGAATTGCCTTCTGTCGTCATAGTTAACGGAGAACGCGAAAAGTGGGTGCCTTTTGTCCGCAATATGCACTATATGTTTTTCAAGTAAACCACGCCCCTGCGATCATCTATATCAGAAGGTTCCAGCCGATAGCCCCCATAAACGTCACAAAACAATATTCGGCTCTGTTACACACGTGCCACACCGCGACGACATGGAAAATGACATTAAGTGAGCACCGTTCTAAATTTTAGTCCTATTTGGGCATTGAAAATGCGGAAGAGCCTAATGGGATTCGTCATAAATACTTTCGCTACGAAATTCATTCACCGCGCGACTCATTGATTACGCATTCTCGAAGACGTTATTTCAGCAGACTGGTACATGTCTACTTCATTTGCAGTATATGGCCGCCCGTCCAGTTAAAAATAATTAATTCATAACTCTCTGCTTACAATATGCTCTGAAGTCGGAAAACAAATCGTAGCTAAGCTTACAATAACGTTCGGCATGTTACGGATAAGAGTGAGGTCAAACAAAACATTTGGTTCCATTATAACTAGCTTAATCGCACTCGCAGCCTTTAGATACGGCTTCCTATATTTTACTGTTGTGTTTAAAGCCTTACTGAAGGCGGGTCTTATTTGTACGCAGTTCAATTTTTGAAAATATTGTTCTGTCACTGCCACTTTCATAGCACAGGTTGTATCATCACCATTGTACCAAATGTGCTAAGTTCAATAAAATACTTGCATGTGGTATTGGTCCCGAAATTTTCATCAGAAAACTTGAGACAGTCAACCATTTATTGCCATTTTTTGTACTTATAAGGTATAAGCATAAATGTGCTCACAGCAAGTATACGATGAGGACACTGTTTTCTATAGGAAGCGTTTGCAAGCGCAGCCGGTAGGAACATATATGCGCCGCCGTAATAGTCAACAATAAATGATTACGCAACTATACCGCGATGTGTTACACAGAAAAAAAGAGACAAGCAGATGGATTGCCTGTCACATATTGCCATACGCGTATTTGCCCTACCAACAAGCTCAGTTGGTTTAATAATAATAATAATAATATATGGGGTTTTACGTGCCAAAACCACTTTCTGATTATGAGGCACGCCGTAGTGGGGGACTCCGGAAATTTTGACCACCTGGGGTTCTTTAACGTGCACCTAAATCTAAGTACACGGGTGTTTTCGCATTTCGCCCCCATCGAAATGCGGCCGCCGTGGCCGGGATTCGATCCCGCGACCTCGTGCTCAGCAGCCTAACACCATAGCCACTGAGCAACCACGGCGGGTCTCAGTTGGTTTATGAGATCACCAGCGTAATAAGGGCGGCTGCAGTAGCGTTGCTTATCACTAGGAACCAAGCGTCGGGGCTTCAAGATGCAAGACCGAGCCATGATTGACGTTACGCAACGAGCAACAAGGCCCTCTGTAAACTACCTTCCCGCGCACAATTTCGACGGCAAATGAGCGCAGCTGAATGTAATCCGCTCGGCTGGCAAGTGGAGCGTTGCATTTCCTTAACCGTAATTTCTTTGTTTTGTGTGCGTGTGCGTGCGTGTGCGTGCGTGTGTGTGTTTAACAACCCGACAAGTGCTGAAACGTGAAAGGTCACCGGGAGCGGAAGGTGTCTTTTGGCGTTTTTATGAATTATTTATTACCTTAATTACGTTACATAACACAGCTGACGAAAAGAAAAAAAAGAAATGCCGTGAATAAGAAAAACAACCATCGAAGTATTTTGCATAAAGAAAGCCCGGTTTGGTACAAGCTAATGTGTTGGCGCCAATTACAGATAATATTTTTTTTACATGTAAGTTGTTACATTCGCTGGAGCCAGGAAGGTAATGGGCCCATCTGCTTGATAACATCAATGAACATATGCACACATTTCGAAAGTGATTATACAGAAAGAAAATGCTGATGTCGCTGGCCTTGTAAACGGTCAGGAGTTTCCACCGTACGCTGTAGCGTCCCAGCAACATAGCGATGTCGAAGGGTACACCGTCCCTAATAAGTAATAAATAATAGAAATGAGTAATAAGTATTGCTACTGAAATAAAGGCATGCTATACAGCAGACGCAGCGTTGGCCAGTATTGATAACAAATTGTGCCCCTGCAGTGTCTATAGGCGATTGTCGTCTGTGTGTGGATGACCGATATATTTGTACTCCAGGGGCTAGTAGAGCTATCCTCGCCGGACAATGCGCCATCCCACTGCGTCTGATGAATTATCTAATCACACTATTTTACAACCAACAACTTCCACCTGCGTTCATTTATGAACACAGGTGGAAGTTATGAACAGTTGCGGCTTGAACAGTTGCGGTTATGAACAGTTGCGGCTTGCGATGCAGTGCAGTCATCTCGAACAAGCGAGCTCCCATTTGGGCGCTACTGTAATGGGGAGAAGCCTCCCTACGTAATTGCCGACACAAGATTTGTTCGTTCCGTACGTTGCTCGTAACCCGAGCGCGTCTGATAAAAACCAAGCAAAGAAATTTGCCTTTACCGACATTCAAGCCGGCTTAAGATGCGCTCGTGTTCTGCGTTGCACTTTTAGCAGATCGCCCTCTACGACTAGCGAATGTTTAGGCTTCTACGCAGGTATACAAATTCACTTTTAGCAGATAGCGGATATTCAAAGTCTTTCCTATCAGGCTGTTTAGCCGATTCTGGCAGATTCGTACCTTTGTTTTAAAAAACTCTTTTCAATGAAAGTGGTGACATTGTGCATTCTGCACTGCCCCATTAATAATAATATTTGGGGTTTTACGTGCCAAAACCACTTTCTGATTATGAGGCACGCCGTAGTGGAGGACTCCGGAAATTTTGACCACCTGGGGTTCTTTAACGTGCACCTAAATCTAAGTACACGGGTGTTTTCGCATTTCGCCCCCATCGAAATGCGGCCGCCGTGGCCGGGATTCGATCCCGCGACCTCGTGCTCAGCAGCCCAACACCATAGCCACTGAGCAACCACGGCGGGTACTGCCCCATTAGTGTAGCGATAAGCAATGCCGGATAAGTTTGAATACTTCTTCCCACCGACACCGCAAAACGCTACCGTTTAATTATATTCAAGAAAAAAAAACTTATCTGACGCCAGTCGCAGTTCAAGTTTTAATATTGTTTACCATCTTGCGTTATTTAAGGCGTGCATCTCTTTTTCCATTCATCTCCAATTTGAATGCGGGCTCCGGGGTCGGAAATCAAACCTGCGACCCACTCAGCAACAAAACGCCACGGAGTTTTCGCGCCGCACGTGAGTACTTGTAATGGGCCGGGGGCTGTACATGTTTTCCTTGGTGGTTGAACACCACCAGTTGCACCAGTTTCTTTCCAAATTTTTTAACAGGACATACACATAGATATGTTCATCTTTAAACACGGCATTTCGTAGTTCCGTCGCCACTAGCTGTTTATGCCACTTATACGATGTTTATTTTGATTTTATTCTTGTCTCAGTTTTGTTTTGTCGTTTATGGGGACGGTTCGCGCGGATTTTCAAGTTTCGGTGCGTTTTTTGTTGCTGCTCCTTGGCGGTCTGATCTGAGACTGCACTCGGTGAAGGCGTCCATGCAAGATAGAGTATCGTGAATGTATAACCTTGCAGGACTTCGGTTCTGGGGCCAGCACACGTGGCTGCAAGCTTCTGCCTGCAACAGCGCGTGGTTACAGCGAGCCAATGGTGCCGTTCCACTTGAAATTGTTCAAGGGCAACCGTCAGGTAGTACAGTTGACGATCTGATTGAAAGCTTTGAATAATGAAGAAATCAAACGCTAGATTCACAAAACTTGATTGCATATATAGGTGTGCTGTTTGTGAAGACTGAAATCGAATTGGGCAATCAGAACGGACACGTCTTTCTGCAAATTCCTTTCCCATCCCCACCTCCATGCACTTACTTTTTTTTCAAGTATATTTTGAAGTATACTTGAAAAACTTGAGATGGGGAGCGGAAGGAATGTGCGCGCACGGGTTTCCGTTCCAGTCCTGCCATTCGATTTCACTTGTGTTACGCACATCAGATCACTTTTGGCATTAGTTAATGCGACACTCGCTATTTCGAAGATAGGTTGATGATGTTGCACAGTGATCTTAGATGGCTTCCATGTGAAGGTATGCGTACAATGTTGTTAGAAACTTTCACTGTTTTGATATTTATACAGATGGCATGCTGATCAGAAATACGCTCACATTTTTGTCACACTAAGGGTCCTCAATTGTAGTCGATAGTTTAATTAGGAAGTAATTTTTTTTAATTATGGGGCTTTTACGTGCCAAAACCACTTTCTGATTATGAGGCACGCCGTAGTGGAGGACTCCGGAAATTTCGACCACCTGGGGTTCTTTAACGTGCACCTAAATCTATGTACACGGGTGTTTTCGCGTTTCGCCTCCATCGAAATGCGGCCGCCGTGGCCGGGATTCGATACCGCGACCTCAATTAGGAAGTACAGGAAACAAACTTAAGTATCTTGGAAAATATCTACAAAGACTCCACAGTTACCTCTATTCTCCACAAGAAAAGTGGGAAAATACCCATCAACAAGAAGGGTCAGGCAAGGAGATATAATCTATACAATGCTATTCACTACATACTTAAAAGTATTCAAGCTATTAAACTGGGAAAGCTTACCAGTGAGGATCAACGTTGAATAACTCAACAACATTCGCTTTGCAGATAGCATTGTTCTGTTCCGCAAAACTGGGAATGACTTGCCACAAATGATTAATGTTCTTAACCGAGAAAGTGTAAGAGTGGGTTTCAATATTAATATTCAAAAAACAAACGTAATGCTAAATAACCTGGCAATGAAACAAGAATTTGTGATCGCCAGTCAGCCTATACGGGTTGTGCAGGAGTAGGTTTATCTAGGTCAATTACTGACAGAGATTGAGAAGAAAATATACATAATAACAAAAATGGGTTGCAGTACATACGTCTGGCATTGCCAAATCCTGACTGGCAGCTTACCACTGCCGCTGAAAATAAAAGTGTACAATCATTACATTCTACGGGTGCCAACATATCTGTTAGGAACGTTGAGATTAACAAAAATAAATGCTCGAGAAGAAGTTAAGGACCGATCAAACAGCAACGGAACGATAAATGTTAGGTGCGGCGTTGTTAGAGCGGCGTTGATCAGAGAGTAAACGGGGATGAATGGCCGATATTCTAGTTGACATTAAAAGAAAAAAAAATGGAGCTGTGCAAGCCATGTAATGCATGGGGCACGTAACCGGTGTAACACTAGAGTTACAGAATGGGTTCCAAGGGAATGCAAGCGCAGTAGGGGACGGCAGAAAATTAGATGGGGGGAGATGAAATTGGGAAATTTGCAGGTGCTACTTGGAATCAGCTAGCACAAGACAAGGTCAATGCAGATTACTGGGAGACGCCTTCGTCCTGACATAATAATAACATGACGGTGATGACTGTGATCCTGATGATGACTGTGATCATGTATCCTCGAACGTAGCACCCTTGGTGATCTTAGGGCAACTTTCGCAGGAGTCGCCAAGGCCTGCTTGGTGTAGCACGTTTTCAAACCTTTCATAGCACTGCCGAAGATGGGCAGCTGGGATAAATACGCTCTCTGTCATCGCGTAAATGGTCCTCCAATAGGCGGACCGTGGTGGCATCAATTCAAGTAATCTATTACAATACATCCGGAAATACTTACCCTCTTTCAGGCGATCGAAGAACGGCAGGCTATATTCAACTCTGCGCCACATCTATGCCACCCGGTGACCGTGGTGATGCCGCTCTACGACTGGCGCAAGGCCCTCTCGGTCTGGTTTTATTTCAAAACCCACTGGTACACCTTCAGCAAGCCGAACCTCAACGATAACCGCTGGCTCAGCAGCGCCAAGGTAAATGAACCGAGAAATGCTGTAGACATTCTCTCTCTTTTTTTTTTCTTCTTTCGCTCAATATGTGCCACCTGTTGTGTCGGAAAAGGTGTATCCCTATGTCTCTATTTCTTTTCGTTGACAGTCTGTTGTATATTGACCAATGTCTAAGACGCCAATTTTCACTGTTAGCGTTTCACGCCGCGACAGCAATGGCCTTCCTATCGACAGTCACTTCAGAGACAAATTTTGCCCGAGAGTATATCATCAACGTCGTCGTCGTCATCATCATCATCATCATGTTTTATTTTCACCACTAGACACAGGAAGTGAAAAAGGGAGACCGGAAAGAAAGCCGAAATTTCTTCGACCTGACAAACTCTGGTCTCCCAGACAGACAGCGGAGACAGACACCGCCCGTGTCATTTTTGTGTTCTCTTCCGCTGTCCCCGTCTTTATTTGCGGTCAATATGATATGCAGTAAACACCAACTAGGCCAAACTGAAGTTGTTCTGGAGACAACGGAGGGGCTGGTGCACCAATACAATAGTTCGTAAAGTGTTGACCTAACAGAATTTTAACACAGGTACATGTACATATTTTCATGTTATTATATAGAAGCTGGTTATAATACAGTTGTGTAGAATAACGCCCACTAAAAATATTACAATTTCTTATCTTGCATGTTATTATTTTTGTAATGTCTTATCCTACATACCCTATACCCATGATCGTTTCTCGCTGTTATAATGCCGCTTGGATATTCTTACCGGTCCAACACATAAAAGCTCGCTGCAGGTTGCGTAGATCACAAGTATTGCTACTGAAATAAAGGCATGCTATACACCAGACGCAGCGTTGGCCAGTATTGATAACAAATTGTGCCCCTACAGTGTCTATAGGCGATTGTCGTCTGTGTGTGGATGACCGATATATTTGTACTCCACGGGCTAGTAGAGTTATCCTCGCCGGACAACGCGCCATCCCACTGCGTCTGATGAAATATCTAATCACACTATTTTACAACCAACAA
Source organism: Dermacentor albipictus (assembly GCF_038994185.2). Taxonomy (NCBI): domain Eukaryota; kingdom Metazoa; phylum Arthropoda; class Arachnida; order Ixodida; family Ixodidae; genus Dermacentor; species Dermacentor albipictus. Next base: position 136,132,037 of record NC_091824.1, read on the forward strand.
CTTCCACCTGCGTTCATTTTTAAAACGTGACTTTCGCAGCTGCACAGTCGTCGGCGCGATGTGACATGCCAGTTTTTCAGGTTGGTGTGACACGAAAAAGGCACCTACAAAGGCAAGGCACCTACAAAGGCAAGGCACGTACAGATGTCTCATTTCGGAGAGAACTTGTGGGTGGCTATAGCAGGCAGAGAAGTTATGAACAGTTGCGGCATACTGAACAAGTAAGTGCTTGCGCCGAAAGCTGGCCAGGCTGAATCGTAAATAGCTGGGATGGATCAAGAAAGCCCGCTGCACCCTAACTTTCCTGCGCAGAGCACTTTCTCTCTCTCTCTCTCGTGTATTCTTTCGTAACACATGTCTTTCATGTATACCCCCTCCACCCATTCCTCCGCCTATTCTCGAAATCAAAATACTTTGTTTTCGAGTGAGGCAGGCACGGCTCACGCGGTCACATACTTCTCTTTTCCCACCAGCTTGCTTTTATCTTCTTTTTTTTACAAGTTGTAAATAAAAAATCAATCAATCAATCAAGCAATCAATCAATCACTCAATCAATCAGACGCAGGAGTTGCTGCCCCTTCTGCGCAAGGACAAGCTGGTAGGGTCCGTGCTGTTCCGCGAAGCCACCATCGACGACATTCGCATGAATGTGGCGCTGGCGCTGACAGCCGCACGCCACGGTGCTGTTGTTGTCAACCACGTGGGATGCAAGCGCTTTCTCAAGGATAAATTCGGTCGCCTACGCGGTGTTGTTCTGATAGACAAGCTGACCGGAGAGAAGTGGCCTGTGCGGGCAAAGTGCGTCATCAATGTAACGGGGCACAGCGCAGACTACCTTCGGCAGGTGAGAAAGGAACTTGCTTCAGCGAAAGTTCGCGCGCGGTGAAGTGTTGCAAAGTGATGTTCACTTACTGACCGAGTCAAAATAGATAGATTGCCGTTGAGGAGCCCACGCGAGTGACCTGTTGACATTAAAGCCGAACGAAAGCCTATCAAATATTCAAATCTTAACTGACGTCTTGCATTTTTCTGTCTTTTGTTACCTCGTTGTCATGAGAGAACGGGTAAGAGCACCAAAACTTCATTCTACCCTTTCGGCTGTCCTGGTAAATGACTGCGTTTGTTTCATTTATCCTGCAAGGGTAATAATCATGCGAGGGTCTTATCGCAGCTATACAGGATTGTTATTTGTCCCGCAACCATTGGCAGAGTAGAGGTCTGCCCCTTTATCTTATCGAACCATCTTTAGAAGTTCTGTTGAAGCTAACGCTGCTCTTATAGAACACAGTGTTCGAGAGGTCCTGTGCAAGCAATTATAGCCTTGGAAATGAGCTCGTGGGCACTGTCCGAACAACATTGTATTTATTACCTCAATTTTCAACACGGGATTCTCCCTCTGGCTCAGTCTACCTCAGCCTTCTACTGCACTCTTCTACACTTGCAGGTGGACACGCCCTCGGCCAAGGCGATCGGAAACCCGGTGTTGAGCACATACATGGTTCTACCCTGGCATTTCGGTCACAAGACGTGCGCCATCCTGACGGCCACCGACAAAGGCACGCTGATCGCCATGCCCTACCAGGAGCAGTGCCTCATCTCGGGCTCACACAAAAAGCTCGACTTCACACAGGCCGGAAGACCGACGCACGAGGCAGTCAGTAAGATGTTGCGAGACTGGAACGAGCAGCTCGACATGAACGCGGTGACAGCGAAGCTCAGTGAGGTAAGCAGGCTTGCTGTCCGTCGCCGTGGTGCTCGCAGACTACGCGGCGTTTGGACGTTCCTATAGAGGATGCGACATAACGAGTCGAACAATGAGCGCTTCCATGAATAATTCTGGCAACGCGTTAGAGCGCCATGTGAAAGCCCATAAAAACATCTCCAGCCGGGGCGCTTGCGTGCACCCGACAAAAGTTTGCTGAGACGGCTCGTATATATATGGTTGAAATCTGCCTGCTGGGATCACATGCAAACATAAAGAGGGACGGGGTCGTGGGCGGTGAGGGCAAGTAGGGTTCTTACTTCAGTCAACCGACTGAGATGAGCCATGCTAGACACGGGCTCAAGCGAAATATTTTAATCCTACATAGCGTTGTGGTCTTGTTCCGCTAGTACAGGGTCCATGTTAAAGCGATCCGGTTTAGCCCGACTGGTGCTAGCGGGGAAGAAGGGGGTGGGGGTGAGACGAACAGCGCCAAACCCAAGACGCCCCCCCCCCCCCAAAAAAAAAAACTTGACAAGAGTATAGAGGATATTACAAGTGACTGGGAAAGCAGGACCAATTCAGCTTTTAATAAGCCGAAGTGCTTACACAAAAAGACGAAGACGACGAGCTTTAGGTTCATAGCACGTTGCACGTGTTTGACTTCGAGGCCACTGCATATCCTTTTAACTGCATGCGCAGCGCGTGCTGGGTGTTCGAATTCTGTCGGCTGCAGAGACGCGAGCGCGCTGCCTAGGAACCGCGCACTTTGACTTGGAACTTGACAGACGGCAGTGGAGACACGGAAAAGGTAAATTTGCGGCAACGTGGTGACGTTCGCAAAGCGTCCATGAAAAGTCGAATTTAGTTTATTGCAAACATTTGCCGTGGGTGTCGGAGGTGACCGTCGCGACGCGCGCATCCGAACTTGCAATGTCACGAGTTGACAATCAAGGCAGTGAAGGGGTAGTACCGGAATTCACGATGTTCTTACATCAAATAAATTTGAGTTGGCGTTGAAGTTCGAATACGAAGACGTCCTGGAGGCTGCCCAGCGCTTTTGCAGCTTTGGCCGCTGGCCGTCGATATTCCAAAATGCGCCCATACGGTCGTTGTCTTCGGCAACTGACTTGGCAACGCGCCAGTAGCGCCACTACATGCTTGAGTCGCGGACTAGGTATGTCCTGTGCTCGATTCACAGACTTTCACTAGTGAAAACTGCTTTTGACTTGACAGGTCTTTGTCTTTCATTTCGCTCGCTACCACAGTGTGGAGCCTATCTTTACGAGAAACAAGTAACGATGCCTTTTTGACCCGCCGTGGGTGCTCAGTGGCTATGCATGGTGTCGGGCTGCTGAGCACGAAGTCGCGGAATCGAATCCCGGCCACGGCGGCCGCATTTCGATGGGGGCGAAATGCGAAAACACCCGTGTGCTTAGATTTAGGTGCACGTTAAAGAACCCCAGGTGGTCGAAATTTCCGGAGTCCTCCACTACGGCGTGCCTCATAATCAGAAAGTTGTTTTGGCACGTAAAACCCCATAATTAAGTTAATGCCTGTTTGAAAGCTTATACGTGATTTAGTGGTGATTACAGCCCGGCACGGATGAACGCAGGTGCTGTCCACGTGGACTACCGTGACCTCGGTGCAGGAGAGCGTGACGGGTCGTGAGAAGCCGGTGATCGAAGTGAGCCAGAGCGGCATGGTCTCTTGCACTGGCGGCGCTTGGACTTGGAACCGGCTTCTGGCAGAGCGGGTCGTGGACACGGCGCTGACGCATTGCGAGGAGCTGCAGCCCTGTCGGCCTTGCTCCACCAGGGCCATCAAGCTGGAAGGGGCCGCCAATTGGTCTCCTACTCTGTACGTCCAGCTGCTGCAGAAGTACCGCCTCGAGGCAGACGTGTCCAAGCACCTGGTCGACTACTACGGCGACCAGGCGGCGCTACTGGCGCGCATGGCCGCGAATTCACGCAAGGGCTCACGCTCGCTCAACCCGGGGCAGAGGCTACTGCCGCGACTGTCCTTCATCGAGGCTGAGGTAAGCAGAGGGCACGCAAAGGTCCAGGCCCATCAGATGTACCCTGAATGAAGCACGCGCTGTTTCGAAGCGCCGGTAATTGGCCCTGCACATTTCGTGCCTATAACCCTATAACCTATAACCTTCACCTATAACCCAGTGACTTTATTTCTCGAGTCCTATGTACAAGGCTGGGTCGCATGGCCAAGTTGAGGCAGCTGGGCGGACAAGAACGCCTCGTGGGGAAGTACGAGCTTTTAATGCGAAGCATTCTTTGGTTCATCCCAGGCATATTGAGGAAGGTAGGTTCCTGTCTCGCCTAGTTTCATAAAGAGGAAATGCAGGTGTCCAATGGTGGGATCGAGCCTCTGACGTCACGCACAGCCGCCCGACTGTAACCGTTAGGCTACGGTCGCATGCAGTTTCTCTCATGTAAACGTCAACTAACCAACCAGGGGCTTAGAACGACAGAAATCTGAGCTAGTTGGTAAGGATTCATTATGCAAAAAAGAGGTGAGGCGTGCAAACAGGACACAAGAGTAGAGAAGTGGACAACACGAACAGCGTTCGTGTTGTCCACTTCTCTACTCTTGTGTCCTGTCTGCACGCCTCGCCTCTTTCTTACAACCAGGGGCGTGCGTCACATCCACGGCGTGAACTATATCGCGTATGCAACTCCCCTGGCAATGAAGGGAAAGCTACGCAGGCATAACACGCACAAGTAAGCGCGCTTCTTAAATAAGCTGGGGAAGGGAGAACGTAAAAGCCACAACATCAAAATAAATCAAAATGCACCACTGGGCGCGAAATTCCACTTGTTCTTCTGCTTTGCTCTTCTGGGCAAATGCGAAACCGTCGCACGTGGGAGCTATATACTCTGATCCCCTTCCCCCAGTATCTGTTCGAAGGGACCGAAAGCACTGTCAAACGCTGCTGGACTGCTTGGCGCGGTAACGCAAGTGCAAAAGCTCCACCCCCGCAGATTTTCCCCACATAAAGCTGTCCCGCAAGAGTAGTCTATACGTTCTTGCCACTCTTTTTCTCCCGCGTCACGAGCGTGTCAATTGCTCCCATTCTTGCCTCGTGGCAGCTAACGCATTGAGACGCTGTGTCAGGCAGCACCGCCTTCCAAGTCGGTCCAGGTCGTAACGTTTATTACCGGAGAGAAAAAAAAATAAACAAAAATGCCTTCGTTAAGTCGCCGTCGTCAAACTATCGTCGTTGTCTTGCTTCTGTCGTCACGTGTGTGTAGTGACTTTTGAAGGAGAGGAAGAGAGAAGTGCAGTGCCGTAACTGTCTCTCAGAGGAGGACACCTCAACAGCACTGCACAGGGAAAGGGGAGTGGGGAGAAAAAGATAAGGGAGAAAAGGAAAGGAGGGCGAAAAAAAAAATAACAAGAAGGTTGAAGAAGCAATGCGGGGCTTACAGCCGCGTTCTCAGCTGCGTGTCACAGCAAAAGTCAAGTAGGGCAGGAAGCACTTTCTTGACAATGGAAAGGTGGGCTGCCGGAAAGAGAAGTGCTCCCTCGCACAGGCTCACGTCAAACACAACGGCTTGCTGTAGACGAACACGTTAAATCATGTATAGTAACTCTTCGAAGAACGCCAAGCGGTGTTGGATAGCGAGGTATGCTGTAAAGGGTTTCACATAACAGTCGGCTTCCACAGTGCGCGGAGTCAGCACATTTTTTTTTTGTCCGCTCAGGTGCGACACGCGGTGCGCCACGAGTACGCGTGCACGGCGGTGGACGTGCTGGCGCGGCGGCTGGGCGTGGCGTACGCGGACGCCAACGCGGCGGAGGGCATGCTGCCCCGCGTAGTGGACATCATGGCGGCCGAGCTAGGCTGGACGGCGGCGCAGCGCCAGGACCAGATGCAGCAGGCGACGCGCTTCCTGGAGGAGAACATGGGCCTGGCCGTGTGCCGACCCCACAGGCACGCGCCCGTGCTCAGGCTGGACTCGAACGAGTTCGGGCGACTCGTGCGTCTCTTCCAGTACCTCGACCGGCGACAGGTATCGTGTATATATGGGGTTCTGTCGCTAAGTCGCTGCACGTCATCGCGTTCGACACTGAAAACCTCGACACAGTTATCATGCTGCCGCCAGCGCCGTGTTAGCGCTATATATATATATATATATATATATATATATATATATATATATATATATATATATATATATATATATATATATATATATATATATATATGTAGCTGTCGTGCGCTTCGTCAAGACAACGACCGAAGTTTTGTTTTGGACGCAAAATTGATTCTTTTTTCTTTTCTAGTCGACTACGAATTCGTTCAAAGGAACATATAAAAGTTCTGGCCATTAGATGTGAATGTATTTCCTTGGTATACTTCGTGGCGCAAGATAAATTTCTTGAAAAGGGACAGAAGAAATGAAGACGGTGAAGCGCCACTCTTTCTTTCTTCTGTCTTTTTCGAGAAATGTATTTTGCGCCACAAAGTGTACCTAGAAAATCTAAGCACCAACTTGCCCAAGAAGAAGTCCTTTTGGATGTGAATGTAATAGCTCGGGGCCGATTAGTACGGGCAGTCGTTTCCCTGTTCATTGGGAACGAGTCGGGCCGTGCAGGAGCGGGCCGGCGCTTCCAGGCCTCAGCGCTTTTACTGTGGCGTTATCTCAAAACGCCACGACTACGACGGAAAGCCATGCTGTAAATGGAAAAACAAACATTTTGGCAGAAATCATCTCACAATGAGTGTCGACATTAATGAGATTAGCATTCAAGCAATCCAGCGACACATCGCATTCCTAAAGACACCGTTAATCACAATCCGTAGCGGTCATTCTGAGATTTCCATTACTCAGAGGGTTCGCTACCGATTTCCCGCATCCTAGGCTTATGTGAGAATCGGTGTTAATGAATCGAAGCCAAGCACTAGTGTTCAATGTGAATATTACGCAAAACGAAACGCTAATGACGAAAATGTTTGCCCAAAATCACGCAACTATAGAATGTGCTTCTACGCGCTTTTAGGTAGCCGACTTCTTAACTTTAGCGCAACGCTCCTCGCTCAGTGGACGTTCAAACAGGACGAGAAACAAAAACCAACCCCGCTCAAAGCACAATCAAGTCCCAGTTCGTTCAATTCTTTTTCCACGCTCTACTGCTCCCGTTCGGACTTTTACTTCCCTTCTTGCCTATTGCCCTGCTTGCCTATTCGGGCGCATATATATATATATATATATACCCAATCTGTGGCACTTGCCAAGAACAGGCCTATACCGAGTCGAACGTACGCAGTCGCCCATGTTGTCTATATTGGGGCACGTGTACTGAATGCCACGCACCCAGTGCCAATGGATTATCTTGTCCTGCTTGTCCATTCAGGTAGCATTTACCATTCTGGGGTATTGGCCAAGAAAGGACCGATTTCCCAGTAGCCTAAATTTTCATGCGGTAGCGGTTGGATTAGCAGCACACCAAAGTGGCGTTAGTTACCCAAGAATGCTAATCGCATTAAAAAGACTGGTCCCGCAGTGTCGCCAGGAGGGGTATTCTGTAAGAGTCCACCTAGTGGACTGTCCATTTCAGCCGCTGCTGATTGGCTAGGACCGCTCGTCTCCCCCTCGCTCGTACAGCTGCATCCAATCAGCAGCGGCCGAAATGGACAGTCCACTAGGTGGACTCTTACAGAATACCCCTCCTGGCGGGGTAATCTAGCGAGTCTTCAATACTCGAAACAAACTTCATGCTGCCGCACTTGTGATTGTCCGGCAACGGCTGCCTCCCAAACGAGCGCAATGACGTTGATATATCCCTTGATTGTTTGCGCACTTGAACGCCACTAGTGAGGTCTAACGAGTAGGCAAGAAAATTGCGCGTACGTTTCGCACCAAACTCCGTCCAGTTCAAGTCTGGAGGGCCACATGTTGCTTGGTGTACAAAAGCCTATATATTATCTCGGGTTCAACGACGGCGCTCCAATCGCTGCACACACATCCCCGCCGCAGACGGGCTCGGTGTCGCTGCGGCGCCTACGGCCGCACATCCTGAGCGAGCAGTTCCGGCCCGAGCCGTGGCTTCGCGTGATGATGCGACGTCTGGTGGACATCGTCATCGCGGCCGACTCCGAGGCGTACCTGCACAACGACCTCTACGTGCCGCCGCTGTACCGGGCCTCGGTCCAAAGCGGATCCACCAGGGGCACCGAGGCCTTCACCGAGAAGGCACGCGAGAGCACCGACGTCCAATCTAGACATCGCGGCGCTTCCGCAAATTGAAATTTAAAAAAATTGAAAGGATGGAAAATATCTGCATTAGTAAATTATCCAATATCAAAAAAGCGAAAAAGAGAGCTACTCTTGCGGTGAGAAGTCTGATAAGCCAGGACAGACGCAAAACCTAAAGTTCGAATCAGGTCTCCGTGACGTCATGGATTTTGACGGTCTCTGCTCGGGTACGCTTATTTGTTTTTACAGTAGAGATGGTCTACATTTTATTGTAACAGAGCCATCGACAGAACGTAGCAAGTTTCAAGTGCATTTGCCGAGCCACAATTGCCCAAATACGATAAGGTATACCCGCCGTGGTTGCTCAGTGGCTATGGTGTTGGGCTGCTGAGCACGAGGTCGCGGGATCGAATCCCGGCCACGGCGGCCGCATTTCGATGGGGGCGAAATGCGAAAACACCCGTGTGCTTAGATTTAGGTGCACGTTAAAGAACCCCAGGTGGTCCAAATTTCCGGAGTCCTCCACTACGGCGTGCCTCATAATCAGAAAGTGGTTTTGGCACGTAAAACCCCAAATATTATTATTATTATTACGATAAGGTATGCCTTGAAATAAATGACGTCACACTGAGGTACCGGCGCAGGGTGGCCTGGCACGAAATTCAAAAAGACTTTTGACGTTCGTTCTCTCTTCATATAATCAACCAGTTAAAATAAAATTAACAAAAATACAGTTTTCAAAGAATACTCAAGTATTATTGCGCAACAAAAAGACACGGACGTAAGAGAAGAAGACACACCAAGCGCTTGGTGTGTCTTCTCTTACGTCCCTTCTTTTTTGTTGCGCAATAATACTTGAGTAACGGATTACCAACTTACCCGGAATGCTGCTCTCATTAAGTTCAAAGAATACTTTGTCAGTCTAAACTGATTTATTTTTTTCCTCTTAGCATGCACTCCAATAATTTCATGTTAGCGAGAAAATAGTGTAGCATAGTGTAACATAGTGTAGCATAGTGTAGCATAGTGTAGCATAGTGTAGCAGCGGTTGTAGCGACATCTTGCGGCTCTGTCTTTCAACCAGGTTGACCTAGAAACATCCTCGTATTGCGCATCTTCTTGGTAATACGAAAAATGGCGTAGAGCAGGATTGACGATTCCACTGTGTGCGCACTGACTGAAGTCTGCCACCTCCAGACTTCTCCGGCAAGGTCTCCGGTACTCCGTAAATGACAATATGTACGTCAGACGAATGTCATCAGCAGATTCTGCGTAAATTTATCATTTCCAGAAGAGGTATATGAAAATATTTGGAATCGGGCTGGAACAAACACGGCACGCTTTCAATGGCCGGGGATTATCGCGGCATACTGCAATGTCGTAACGACAAGCCCTGCTCATGCCCTGCAAAAAAATAAGGAAAAAAAGAATAACGCAAAGGACTACGTAATTAACAGTGCGTGCGTGTGCGTGTGTGCGTGCGTGTGTCACCGCACTTAATCTGTTAACCACGACCATTGCGTACAAGATGCAAATGCGGCTAGCTCAGTGATAAATCGAGTCGTGGGCTCGATTTAACTTTGCTCCAGCTACTGGTAACTTTGGCTAATGTACCCGAGGATCTAGAGTATTAGCGGTGTCACGATAACACATGGTGCAACTACTTTTATGTCATAGTCTGGGGCGTGAACATTTACGTCACCATGAACAGAATTTGTTTTCTTATATCAGGCACAGGCGTCGTCCAAACACATACTTGCAGCTGCCTTCTATGACGCATGAAGCGATTAACAGTAGTCGAACAAGGAATATCACGAGAGCCAACGTTTCGACAAGAGTATTTTAGTGTTAGGTTAGGTTGTCTTTAGTGACATCCCCTGTCCGACCATTGTTACTCCCTTCAAGTCTCCACCTACCTGTGAACTTGTCTTGTTTGAATTTATATGAGGTATACATTTTAGTGCGTCGTGGCAACCCTTTGCAAGAATTACCCGTTCAACATCCCGGGAACTAACCTTAGTATAAATTTTAACTGCATTGAATATACTGGCAACGTAGCGTATTTCAATCTAAGCCTGGCACAATAATAGGGCGACGACGTTCAACAGGGATACTTTATTTTACATTCCAATCGACTGAGTTCACCCGTTAGGATGTATGAAATGAGCCGACTGGTTATATAACTGAACGCTTCAGCTAAACTATCGAAACTCAAATCTATCTATTACTGTGAGTTGTAAGTCCATTCAATACACTAACGACAAGCTGCGCCCACTGGGCATTTAAGTCGCTGACGAGGGATCACATTTGATTAGCGCACACCACGAATAGCCTATCGTATACTCTGAGTTAATGTATGGGGAACTATGTGTAGTCAAGACAGCAGCTTTCAGGGGTCAACGACAAACGTACGCTTATTATTGCTTGCCGAAGTCAAACTGGTATTTCTCGCACTTTGTTTTTTTTTTCTTGATTATTTTCAAGAATATCATGGTAATTTTAAACTTAGCACTCTTCTGCACCTGCACTTGTCGACATTCGTTTGCACTTATTTACCAAGACCATATTTAAAGTTGACTTCCCATGTGCTTTCTCTGTCGACCTTCACGGATGTCACGTTGCTATTTAATTTTTGATGTCAAGCTAGCTTTAAGGCTGTTAGTTTACTGGGAGCACGAGGACGTTTGAAGCGGATTGTACTGATTGTCATAATGTACTATTTTTCTTGGGAATTCATGGTTACCAAGCTATCTAACACTGCATACACACGTTGCCGCATGAGCTTTTGTCTAAAACCTGCCGCGGCGGTTGTTAAGTCATTAAGATGTTCTGGCTGTTGATCGCGAGGTCGCGGGGTCGATTCCCATAATGCGAAAAGGCTAGCGTAACAACCTTCAAATGCACTTTAAAGGGGTTCAGATGGCCCAATTTGAGACTGTACGCTACAATAAGGGCCTGTGCCGCATTACAAGCATTAAATACTGAAATGACAATCCATTTTTAATTAGGTTAACTGAAAGAGCCACTAGGAACGTCGAAGCGAACAGCACTGCATAGATTATCAGGCCCCATAGCAAACTTTTCTTATACCCTGAAAATTGTTACCTGTCCTGTGGGGAGCTTTCTGCCGCAATTTTTTTTTTTTTCACATCGGCTCATTAATAGTCGAAATAGAAATATTTCAGTGTCGCAAACGCATGATTTCAGGAGGCGAGCTTCACCGCAAACTCTCTCCATTTGCCTTGTCTAGCCTCCGCACGCGAAATTCCTTCCCTGCGTTCTCTCATACCAAATCTGAGCCCCTGAATTGAAACGGGACGCTTACCCGAGAGATAGCTGGTTTCTGACGTCGTGTCTGGTTGCTTTTTACCATTTATTCCTATACAGCTAACGTTCTGCACACAGTTTCCAACCAGGCTTTCCATATAGGCGGACAAATTGCAGTCATCATCTATAATACGATATGCATTCACATAATTCACGCACACACGCACACACACGTACACGTACACATACACACAGGGCATAAAGCCACTCTTTGGGTAAAATAATATTCACTGTAACATGAAACGCTCGATAACGGATGTATTTCGCGCTACCGCAAATCACGTTCGGTCAATACCAAACATCCCAATTTTCTGTCCTGCAAAGCATTCTTTCGCATGCGACGCCTATTCCAGTTTCTATTTTATGATCATATATATTTTTTTATCGAGCGCATAACTTTGACTCTGGGGCAGGAAACGATGTGTAACTAGATGCGGATGTTCCAAACTCACATCGACGTACTTTTTTTTAAGTTCAGTTCCGATGCAATTTTAGGGCAAAACGAAAATTCAGGCTGTCCGAGCCTATAAAGGCCTCCCCCGGTCGCCGCAGGTGGAGGCCCTTTCCAAGGCCCTGCAGCTGAACGCCGACACGCTGGCCGAGACCCTGGACGAGATGGAGAGCGCGACAAGCGGCAGCTTGGAGCTGGGCGACTTCCTGCTCTTCATGAACAACCTGAAGGTGTGCCTGCGCGCGCAGCATGCGAGGGCCGCCAAGAGAGACCCGAGCATGAACGAATTGGTCGAGCTGCGCGGAAGCGACCCACTCGCCCCGCTGCCGAGAGCGCCCACCGTCTACACCATGTAAGAGGGCGCCGCCCAGCCCGCACCCTCCTCCGCCTGGACGGGCGCCGCACGGCGCAGCGCCCGAGTCGCCCGGTGAAGCGGCTGCGCAGGGGCCCCCGCGGCGCCACTTCAGTCGCCGCGTTGCTCCTGTGGAGTGAGCGTAGCGTGCCGGGATGACGATTCGACTCGGCGTCACGCGGTGTCCGCACCGCGTGCGTTTGTAAATCGGTCAATTCGGCTCATTTTACTATAAACGTGTTTATAAATTGGTAAGCGCAACGCGTGTTTCTTTTGTAACTGGGTTCGTTCCGTGAATACGACCCGTATTCACTAAACGAACCCAGTTATACAGACTGCAAGCTCGTTAGGTCTAGCTGACGTTCCGAGACTGATAAAGGGAAAATGAGACATCCACGCAAACGAAGCTAAGTGCTACAAAGGAAACCCATACGGGTTCCTCGAAAGAAAAGCTTCGCAGTTGAAGAAACATTCGTCCTGGTCCGGGACTCGAACCCGGGACCACCGCCTCTTCGGGCCAGCCGCTCTACTATCTGAGCTGACCAGGCGGCTAGCAGATGACAGGCGAAGTCGAGTTTATCAACAACTCAGAAGCAAAGGCAAGAGACTGCTTACACTGACGTCTTTATAGGCCTTGAATTAATGAATGAGCTAGCGAGATCATTTAAATATTGTTAATATATGCTTATAAGTTCTGTTTAAGTGCTCAATCCAACAATGATTCGCGAGAAGTTGTGACAAAAAGAAGAATAAAGTTCATATCCAAATGCACACGTTGGAATCTGCGTGAGGCATCTGCATGAACTGAGGCCGGCTACGCGTTGGCCGAGAAGACACTGGAGAAGATGGAGGACGCAACGAGCGCCAGCTTTGAGCTGTGCGACTTCCTGCTCTTCGTGAATATCTCCTGAAGGTGTAATGCTGAATAATTTAATTCGACGCGCACGGTTGTGTTCATTGTAATCCAACGCAATGTTAATGTTTATGCACGTAAGCGCAACGGTCAAAAGCTTAATGCCGTTCCTGTTTGTGCACTACACCGTTCACGAGCTATGCCGAAATGAAAACACCAGTTCATGTGGAGTGGCGCACCGAGCCGTCGACGCAGCGATGTCACGAGAACGAAGGCGTTGTTTGATGTTAAGAATTGTGAGGGGAGTTGCGTGCAGAGAGAAGTACGACAGATATGTCTAGGGTGGGCAAATATTCGAAGTTTATACGGATTTAATACTACACGCTAACATTCGCAAAGGAACTATTCGGTATTTTTAAATATTCGAAACTTGCCAAATATTTTAATTGAATTCTGGGGTTTTACGTGCCAAAACCACTATTTGATTATGAGGCACGCCGTAGTGGGCGACGCCGGATTACTTTTGACCCCCATTGCACGGCACAAGGGCGTTTTGGCATTCCGCCCGCATCGAAATGAGGCCGCCGCGGCTATTCGTGCTGTTTTCTTTTTCCATGACAATTAGTGATATTCTGCTGAAAACTGGTCCTTTCTCCTTAATATCCGTCTTTCTTGCACTAATCGGTACAAGCTCCCTAACTAATTATACCGAAATAAATATACCTCTACAAATATATGTGTCTGTGTTTGACAACTCAGTGTTCGAATAGATATTCGATACTTAGCATTCGTATTCCATTGGTATTCGAAAAAGTTTATATTCGCCCATCGCTAGTGACTTCTGTCACAGTTGCACATACCCATTCTGTAGATAGTGAGAGAGAGAGAGAGAGCGCGTACGACGTGCAAATACTTCACAATGATCAACAGTGAAAGTCGCGGGTGTCGTCCCTCGACGTTCAATCCTTGCGTTCGCATCGAATGCTCGCGAAAGATAGAGCGGTTCTCTAGTCCCATACAGCTCACAACCGGGATCTCTCTTACCGCAGCGCAAATTTTACGCGTTGACCTCAGGCGCTGACTTGCGTGAATATCCGGTATACCTGTGTCCATCTTGAGTGAGCCCGTGGTAGCGCACCTCCAGCCCGTTATCATATTGTTATTTCATATTTTCGCGCAATTTCTCCAAGTCCATGACATCTGTGTTGTTGTAGGAAATGCGAAGAGGGAGAGGCAAGTAGATAAGACATGTGTAAATGGCAACGGGCTGTGCAAGAGTGCAAGTGCAAGGCCACTCAGCGCTGCGCACGCATTTGTTATCGCCGTTCTACGACTAAAACCGCGCGGCTCAGCAAGCACGCACAAGTACCGCTGATATCGATTCCGGGTTCTTGCACTTCTCCTATTCGGATGAGTGCAGCACGAAGACGTGTTTCCATTCCGCATGCAAAGTGTGCTACGCTCGACTCGACTGACCATTGAATGAAATCACTGCATGCGCACCGAAATTTTCTCACTCTCTGGTAATAATCAGGATCCGTATTCGTAAAAGAGTTAGAATTGTTCGCAAGAGCAGACGCGAGCCAATTGTGGTGCAGGACATATCATTAGCGAAGAAATAGAAAACTATAGAAAACAGAACGCGCGAAGAAAAAGCTTTGCGAATTCAGCCCTACGTTTTGGCTCCAAAATAATAAATAATATCCCAGTATAGTTTTTCCTCACACATCGCAACCCTCTATCAAAAAACTTTGTATATTCTAGGTAACTTGTGAGCCCTGAGGATCCTAAATTCACAGCGCATAAGCATGTGAATTGTAGTTGCAAACTAGTTTAGTCTTTGCACACTTAAGTAATGTAGCCGCCCTTGTGTAATTCCAGAAGTATGCGGCACAGGGACATAATTTCAGTGTGCAGCAACGTATGGACATTCTCGAAGTTTCAAAATAAGCCGCTGGTCTGCGAAATGAAATGTAGGTAAATTATGCAACCAGAGTTGCTGAAACTGTGATTGATCACATTAGTTTATACTTTTCTCTCGTACTATGTGCAATGGTTCCTACAGTTCTGACTGTGTTAGAAAGGGTTAACCTCATCATTGTTATTATGTTGAATATATAGTTGAAGAGAAAGCACCAGTAAGACTTAGGCAAAGATAGCTCAATTCTGTTTTTCGACATATGAGTGCACCGCTGCGGGTTGCTGCTAGACTTTCGCTGGTTCTTTCCATGACCGAAATTAAAGCAGGAATTCGTGACAGCTATTCAGAAAGGCGGCGTGTTAATGCTTGCTGCCATTGCTCTGTGTGCAAATGGATCCTCCACACGCGTGTTGCTTCATTCGGCTTGTAAATTTGTCGTTGACAGGGCTCGCCTTTGGGCGCTGTTGTTGCATGTATACATACGCAGTAATTTATCGCCACAACGAGCAGCTAGAGAGAGAAAGAGAGAGCGAGAGAGCATCTTTAATGTGAGAAAAGCAGAGAGGCCGGCCTGAGCAGCTTTTGTATTTGGCCTGCTACTCTACCTACAGAGCAAAGGGTGAAAGGGAAAGAGTGTAGAGGAGGAAGTGCAGCTTATTGTGTTTATATGTGTAAACAATGTACACGCGGCGATATGCACACATGTTCCGCGCACAGCATGCCACAATGCGCGGGTGCCTGTCGTGTAGTTCTAGAGCTGGAGGTGAGGCCCTGACAAATGTCAAGAGCACTGTCGTTGCCCGCTGTGCACTCTGAGTGTTGTTCCATTGCTATGCTCCGAAAGCGGTCTAGACAACGAGCTGTACACACCGCACGGGCTCCGTGCCGTTCGAGTGTACTTACGTGTGGCCTTGAACGGCTAACGATTCAACAGCCGGAATCACGTTCGAAGCACCCGTGCAATTCCCGTAAAACACGCATTTTTCAGCTATGAATCGAAAGGAATGCGTCGTGTACCATACGTCTCTTTTCTATCGCTGATGGTGCATACCAGTGTTTCCAAGCAGAGACCCGGTTTCGTGACGGGAGTATATCGGTACGCTATGTTGGACCCTACATTGTATTCGGCCGCATTAGCGACCTGAGTTATATATTAGTGCGTGCCAAAGCAAGTGGCCCATGTTCTATGAAGACTGAAGTCACGCACACCGCCACTGTGAACGTTACTATAGTGCGCCTATCCGATGAGTGTATCATTGCTTCATTGCGCGCCTGTCGTTGTTAATACTTTGCTTATCCGGTGCTGTTACCTGTTCACGTCACTTTACACACTGTAATAAATTCCATAAAAGAAAAAAATTCGTGCGGTGTTTTCTTTCTTTTTTTTTTATTTGATGCGAGGGTAAATGCCTCGGGCATACAGGGGGATAGGGTGGGGGTGAATAAGGATGATTACATGAATGAAAAAAGATTTGCGGATCTAATGAAGTCCAAGAGGGATCGATAATGTGATCCCTGCGTCCACGCAGTGTAATCGTGTTTCGGTTGTGCAGATTTCAAAGGCTCTTCAAGCCAGAGAATCAGCGCGATCATGCAGCTGCATCTCGCGTAACAATGTTTGGCTTTAGCTGCGACTTCCTCAAGACTTTGTTGACCGAGACTGCAATTCCAGTACTGCAGGCAGAACCGCCTACAAAAAAAGCTCACCTCCTCAACTTTGTTGCTGCATGGATTTACGAAACGGTGATCATGACATCATCATCATCAACGATAGTCATTGCAACAACGCCGGCGTTGTGCCCCCTGGAGCTAACGCACTGTCGCATATATTTGATGAAGTTATACTGACATAACGCCTCCATGCTGCCACAGGGACGCTTGCAAGTTGAGACGCATAAAAGTGGGAACGCGATCAGCGCTCGAACCGAATTGACCGCCCTGTCTCCACTGGTTGGTCCAGCGGTGTGCCGCCTTTGAGGGCAGCTGTGCTATTAATGTACCTTGTGCGCGTGGGCATTAAAGGCACCAGTTCATCGCCCAACGGCCATGTCAACGTCTCTTTTCCACTCGATCCTTCTTTTTTTCATGCTTGAGCGGTAATTATCGTCCAGGAGAAGCGACCTCCATTGCCGCTGCGTGGCGGCGCGGCCATTTAGCGCGACGACTTTCCCCTTTCCGCTCCGTGCTGAAGGCAATGGAAAAATTTGACGACTGGTTATGCTCGCCGCTGTAAGGAACTGTGATTTTCCGTCTCGAGCGAGAAATCTCCGAATTCACCTGTTCTTTCCGGTAATTTATTCAGCAGAATGTATACCAGAGATTTTATAATATTTAATGCAGTATGCAGGATGATTGATAATTGGACCAGTCCAAGTTCGTCGAAGAAGCACACCCATATTTTCACCTTCCTGCAGCTCTTAGTCAATGTGCTGAAAGGCTCCGAAACGATCAGTGCGTTACAGAGATGGAAAGAATTGGGGTTACTTATTGTTCACAACTTGTCTGAGCTTCTGTAATCAAAACTCTTACTGGCGTGTACAATAAGCACTTTGATAAATTGGCTTCTTGTTCGTGTACGAACAAAAAATAGCAATGTTGTTATCATCGTCAACTAGCTAAACGAAATAAAGAGCGCGAGAACTTGCAGTTACAAACAATAGCTTGCGACCGTTTTCGTTGGGCCATTCTACTATGCAGTGCATGTAAGGATGCGCCTACTCCACTATATTGTCGCATTCGAGGTCGTCACAAACAGACAACGCGCTCATTTGCGCTTCCTAAGCTGCTGCTGATTCACGAACTTGCATATATGTAAATCCAGTGCCTGAGGCAGCTGCTGTACATTTTCGTGTAGTTCAAAACACTCCGATCGTCTCCAGGTGTCTTACTGATGTTGATACCAAGCTATACGTGCAGCTTTAGGCTAGCTAATTTCGTAATGAGTATTACTCCAGCTGCTCATACGCTTACCGCTGTACCTCCACAGCTCAGTAATCAGTAATACTTCGGGCAGCATCTTGCTGTATGTTGTAAAACACTTGCAACGAATTCTGATATATGTGCTCTTTCTGGCAGTTGGCATAAAGAGCATATCGGGCGCGTTGAATCTGACTACCCTGCCCTCGCGCAAACGACGCCCAGCGAGTGCGAGTCGTGGCGCCGCTCTAAGAATTTATTGCGCCGCACCGCGGCCCCGCGATGTAACGGCTGTCTCTGGCACGCAATAAAAGTAAAACGACGCGCGCTGCGCAAAGCAATACGCGTCGCCGTGCCGAATGGAGTGCGGACTTGCGTTAAGGGAAAAACCTCGCGTCAGAGAGTTCACATAAGGGAAGCACGCACACCTACCACATGCCGGCATGCCTAATCGCTCTCCGACCGCTTGTTTGGAAACACTCGCACGCGGCGCGTGCCAGCGCACACACCTTTGGAGGTCGGCTCGCCGCTATCGCGGTGTACGGCGTCGCCCGGCCCGGGGGCGCGTGACCGTAATCGCGGAACTCGCCCTCCCTGGTCCTCCTATCTTGCAATGTCAACAAAATGCCATACGCAGCCTTGACGGCTGCGCGCCAGCGATCACAGGACCGAAAGCGAAACGCCATCATAAAAAGAGTTGAGGGGGGCATATTTTGCCGGCGCCAGAATGTCGCGCCGGAGTACGCGCTCCGCGTTTCACCGTCTCGCCGCATGGGGCGCAGCGACCCAGCCTTCCCTCTCTCCTTTCATGACGTTGCGAATGTGGCAGCCAATAGCAGTCACGCGCCAGAATGGCGCCTTGGCCATCTGCCGAGCGAGACCGGACGCGGCGCAGTTTGCGTTCGAGCACGTGATCCTACGCCTCAGAAGGGAAGTCATCGGCGCGCGCCACCGCACACCCCTCATTCATTCTCGGACCGTCGGGCAGTTCACTTGAGCAAGCTCCCTCGTATACGCAAACTCAGCAGCCATGGCCTTTATGATGCCCGTTGTGAAGAACGACTACATGATCTACCAGCAGAACGGTAGCAGCTCCAAGTCCCGGCGCAGTTCATCCTGCAGTATGAGCAGCCGTGCTTCCCGAGGCCCCGCGTCGGGCCAGACCAGCCTGTCCTGTTCGCCTGGCAGCGACGTCGAGGAGCGGTTACGTGCCGTCGAGTCCGAGCGGGGCACCCGGAGAACGTCGCGTATGATGGACGTGCCCGTGGCACCGAGATCGGCCTCGCAGTCTTCCCTCTACAAGAAGTTCCACAGCAGAGTCGTGGACAAATTGAGGAAGACCCTGCGCTCCAAAGACGACTCCGTCGTCAGCACCGAGAACACATCGGTTGTGCGGAAGAGCGGCATGGCGTCGTCGTGATGTTGGCTTCCCCCATCTTAGCCGTTCCACTGCACCCATAGACTTGCGACTGTACCACGGCGTCCGTTAGCACCTTTTGTTACGAGCGAACGTTCATTTTTGTGGGACCACCGCCTGGTGCTCTCGCGCGGCACCGCGTTCCTTCGGTTCATAAGCCGCTGTGTACATATGTAGAGCGCTTCGGATTTCACGTGCCCTGCGGCGCAGGTAAGGCAGCATGCCAAGGCCCCTGTGATGTATGGTCGCCCGTGACTGGACCCCAACGGTGCTTGCCTGCTGCCCAACATCTGTCTGCGCTGCATTCATCCGGCCGGCCCACCGCGGCCCGAAACACCGGCGCGCCAGTTGTGCTGCTCATTCCGCGGGCCTTAAGTTATGTAACAGACGCTGAATGCAATTGTGTGTATATATTCTGTATCTATTGTATGTCGCGAGCATTTGACATTGTGCTGGCGACCAACTGCACGAAGAACGCAAAAAAATGTTTCAATAAATGGCGCGGCAGATTCTTGACCCCTTACAGGGCGGGTCTGCCGGCCTTACCGAGCACGCTGAGCAAGTTCTTACTCGCTTTTGGCCACGTCGTACTCTCCCGCCAAGAGGGATGCGATGTTGCATGCTGCTGCGAGCGCGCTTTGTTTCCTTTTCAGATAAAGGTATACAGCGTGCAGAAAAATGCACCGCTCCACGCCAATCTTATCGTTCAGCGGACGTGGGTGCGGCCCGAGTCGAATGAATGGAGGGGCGCTGTCGATCGCAGGAAACGGCGCACCGCCGCTCCGTTTGCACGGCCGCGCCGAGTGGAAAATTCCCGGCGCTTGGCGCCTCTCTTCCCATTGGTCGGCGGCCGCCGCACCCCCGCCGCGGCCCGCTGGATTGGGACAGCGTCGGCGGCGTGGCACGAAAAGAAACAAAAGAGCACAAATCCTCTTTTCCTCCCCGTTTGAACGCAGAGGAAAGCGCTGCTCTCGCTCGGAGCGCCGTGCCTCCTCGCAAAACGACGCTACTCTTCGATCCGCTCTTGCCGCCGCGCGATTTGGAATGCGCGGCTGCTTCGTAAGCGGGTCAGTTTCTTTTTCTTTTCGAGCCCTGCCCGTACCTCTCTACCGTACAAGCTTGTCTGCGAAGCTGCAGGCGAATCGGCACGCTTCTATTAAAAATCACATGCACTCCCGTTGATCATCTATTCATATTTGTTCCTCTATTAGTAGAGTGAGTAAGGATGGGCAGGCTCGCCCTCGCGATTCTTGCATTTACATAGGTACATAGTAAGTAGACACATTCCGGATAGCTGGCATCCGGGATGGTGAGCTGTAGTGAGAGAGAGGTACAGAGTGTACACGATGCACAAGTATCGGAGAACTCATTATTTAGCGCAAACTGAAATAAATGTTCGGTAATTTTGAACGATACGTTAGATGGAATCGCTGTTTAAACACTCATTAGTGCTCTCTAATGTTGGAACACATCAGGTTCTGCTTAGCATGCCGCCGGTTTGTTTTAACATACGTTGTTTTCATGTGAAGTATTTGTTTTCATAAGTTTAGTTGTGGTCTTGCTCAAACATGTATGTAATCGTTAATAATCTCATATCTACAAGAAACACACCTTCAAACTCCTCACGACCCTATATAAATTGCTCAACGGCGTTTCCGGAGTTACTACGAGGAAAGTTCTTACAACTTCTTTCAGGGGCTCTTCAGTCGGCCTTCGAAATGGTGACTAGTAATCTGTACCTAAACGTAAACTTAAATCCGATTTTGGTAACCATTAACCGCCCAAACGATAAAGAAAAAAATATTTCCACTTCTTTTTAGTTAATGCTAAAGACGTATATATCGCTTACAGGTGAAATAAGGATAAAACACAAATCCGTTCACCAATGGCATTCCACATCACTTGATACAAGCTAAGAATGATGGTCCTCAAGGGAGAGAGAGAAAAGGATGCATAGAAAGGCATGGAGGTTAACCAGCGGTAGTTCCGGTTGGCTATCCTGCACGGAGGAAGGAGTAGGGGGGGGGGAAAGGAGTGGAAGGGGGAGACAGAGAGACGAGCACGGACCGCGTACACTATAGAGCGGTAGAGGGCGGCGTTCTTAAAGTCTATCGTGAAGGCCCATAGACCACTGGAACCTTAGTAACGCCAGTAAGGCCTTCAGCACGGGCGTTGTTTGGGAGATCAAAACAACGCACACACTGAACGAGCCGTCGTGGCAGCAACAACAATCGATCATTAAGCGAAAGTGGTGTCAGAGGTGGACTCGCCAGCAGTCTTTGAAATCAGCAAGTCCAGCAGGATATTGTCCTTCCTACTCCACCCAGCATCTCAGGCCATGTCGCTGCATATCATCGAACTGTAGCGAAATGTGAAAATATAGAACACGCCCTGTATGGCGTACACTTAAAATGAGAATCAGGCACTGTGACTCGAAACAGAACTATTAAAGGATGGTCGAAAGCCAAACAACTCTTTTGGAACTCTGGCAACGCATAGTAGAAAAGAAAATCGGAAGTCAACGCTGAACTTTCGTTTTCCTGTCTCTTATAGGCGCCCAAAGAGTGACGTCCTAAACGTCATGTTTTCTTTTCGCTGATCTAGGACCTTTTACTTCAATGAAATACCCCAAAAGCTGTCTTTAACTTTAACTTTACTGTCTTTAACTTTTTAACTTTAACTTTAACTGTCTTAAAACTTTACTGTTGTACGCAGCACAATTCCTCGTATAATTAAGTACACTCAACTGGTCGTTCCCTCAGTCTATGACGTCACGGGGCGCTATCTCGGGAAATCGAAGGCGGCGACTCCCTATACCAATGTCTTTTCACGACGTTTTCTGGAACACGCGCTTCCAAGCACCAGATGTCGGTGAAAGCGACCTATTTGAATATTTCAGTCGTGTGATCTACATGCTTGTAGCCCAGCCTCACGTTTTGGTTAGCGCCTCTTCAAAGAATTGAACGTAAAAATCCAAGAACAAAAAGACGAGCAGCGGCTCGGAATCAGTTGCCCTGTCCAATCGATAAACTCCGATTCACACAACGCGTGCGTTTCGGGCATAGAGGTTAATGATTTTTGTCTCTTTCTATCTGCTTGAGTCCCACTTGCATTGCTTAGCAAAGCAGGGAGCCGTCTCGTGTTTCAAAAGTTTCAAATGTTCCGCATTATGCGTAAAGGTTACGAACTTCCCATATTGTAACGGAGGAAGGAGACGCAATTCAAGCTTCGAATAAGAAGAGTTTTCGAGCTGGAGCGGGATTTACTGCTAAATCTGCTTTCCATTTGCAAATTCTTTTCCTTAAAATGGAAAAAAAGAGAAGAAAGAAGATAAAAGAACAGACTAAATCTTGTGTATTTCAATTTTCTTTGTGCAATTTTACACTTTACGCTGCTTTACTTTCGGTTTTGCGAGTTTCATCTCCCTCTAACCCCCGGCTTTCTGACCAATACCCCCCCCCCCCCCCTCCCGTATTGAGTAAGCGCGATTGACTTGAGATCCAAGCAAGAAAAAATTACTTTTGTGTTAAGGGTCGGCGGCGGTCCCTGGACAAAGACCCGTAACAATATCAGACGAAGTGTGATCCTATGCAACGGGGATGGCTAGATTTTACTTATTTCACCTTTGGCACCTTACTTTACCCGTCCTGAATTTTTTTTTTTTACGTAGAAATTAAACACGGATATCGCTTGCTAATTAAATTTCTTGGTCACGAAGTGGACGGAGTCAGCGCCTGCCATCGTTCGGTAAGTACTATGCATTCACGAAACTAATTTATGAAGAACTCGTTCGGAAAATTACATAACTTTATCAAAAGTACGATCCCATGTTTGACACAGTTGATAAAGCGAACGCATTGCTAATAGAGACGTAGAATGTTCTGAAAACAGTAAAAGCTGATTAGGAATAGCTTTCAATTTTTCCAACCCAAAGGTGTGTCGGCACAAGAAAGCTATATTTAATGCGAACGCGTTGACATTGCGTAGGCAAAAAAAAAAAAAGGCACGCACTTTTTGTTTTTAATTGAAATCAGTTTTCGCGGCAAGTTACAAGACCATGGTGGCAGGTATAATTCAAAGTTAACGGGCACACATTGGAACAATGAAACACGTTAATTTTGCACTGCCTGTCACCATAGATTCGTACCAACTAGCCCGATCAAGGTTCCTGTTGAGCTGCAAAAGTCACACAGACAATATTAGGATATTATTATTATTCATTTCTGTGCAGCAAGCGCTAAAATAGAAACTAAATAAAAAACACGATTTCACATTAGCGAATTACCCTTCTATAATTATTTGAATTCTGGGGCACAGCGTGGGCTCCTGACAAATTGTCCGAAAAAGACCGGCAAGTGGTTATGATGCTCCGGTACTTTTTTATGATACTTTTCGAAGGCACTTGAAGAACATGCACACTGAGTCATCGCCAAGTGCAATGCAAGAGCTGGATGCTCTCAATTCAGTACTTGCAAGTCTTGAGTAAGCCTCATGGCTCACCCGCAGCATTCTATTCGCACTGGAGTCAAAAAGGCTGGGTTTTACTTTAACGATATACTGCCACGTACTGCAACGTACTGCTGACAACCAGTGGTTCCTTGATTTTCACAAGTGACTTCAACGTGCATCGCCAGCTATGGGGAAGCACCAAGATCAGCTTCAGGCAGCAGAGTGACGGCAGCCTAATGTATCGGCGGAGCACTTGCTTGGACTTGAATGATTTCCAGGCGCTTTGCTGCATGCACACACAGCGTTCCCCTCTATCCCGCTTTCCTATTTCTATTCCCCCTTTTTCTTCCCCCAGTGTAGGGTAGCAAACCGGACGGCTCACCTCCCTGCCAATCTCTCTCTCTCTCTCTCTCTCTCTCTCTCTCTCTCTCTCTCTCTCTCTCTATCTATCTATCTATCTATCTATCTATCTATCTATCTATCTATCTATCGAACTCGAATTCTGGGGTTTTACGCGCCAAAACCACGATTCAATTATGAGGAACGTCGAAGCACCGCATTAATTTTGGCCACCTGGTGCTCTTTAACGTGCACCTAGTGCGCCGTACACGGCCGTTTCTGGAATTCTCCTATACATCGAAATGCGGACCATTCTACAACGCCAAAAGCACCACTCTTACCGCGAGGAGAGACGCGGTTGGCCGGATAAACGGATAGACGGGTGGCGGCGCCACCTTCAAGTTCCCACACTCATCCGCCGTGACGTCATGGATTTTGACGCCGTCTGCTAGGGCCTAGTTAATTGTCTAACGGTAAAAATGGGCTACATTGTGTTTTACAAAAGCAAAAGATTGGACACGGCAAGTTTGTGGAACTTTTAGTAAGGCAACACAGCCCAAATAAGAAAATAACACCTTGAAATCGGTGACGTCCCACGGACGTATACGGCGATGGGGTTCCGGCGTCGAATTAAAATAAATAAATAGATAAATAAATAAATAAATATACATTGAGCTTTGTTTTAACTTCTAACAACAATCAACTTATCATCGTGCAATTGTCAAAAATAGAGTTTTCAGAGAATTTGATATCAGGCTAAACTGGCAGTTTTTCGCATTATTGTCCCTCTAAGTGCATGCTGGTAGAGCTTTTGCAATGTGCAAAAATAACTTCTACATAAGTAAATAAATGGAACGCAGTCAATAGAAAGCTACTTGAGCAGTGCACAACAGTAGTTTCAATGAACTATCATTGTTCTGGCTCGATAGGTGTTGAAGTTATGTTGAATATTACTTGAATTAATAGTAGTCCAATAATTAATGAAAGGAAATTCATAAACCACTTATGTAAGGGACTAGGTCCCGTATTTACAAAAATGTTCTGAGGCTGGAATCGTTCGTAGGAGTAGATGTCAGCAATGAGCGTTGGCGAACGTATTATTATCGAAAGCCACCGGTCAAGGGCAAACTGTACTTACGAACGAAATGCATTCTGAATCCTGCGCCTGCTCATCTACACTCTAAGGAAAGTTTACACCCTTTGAGTCGTATCTTTTCACACAACGATAATCGTCATCTGTCTTGTCCGCATTTCCTTTCTTTAACGCTGCGAGCCCGGTACATTCCAGTAACGAACGGCATGCGCGTTATCAGCACGACATAGCATTGCCGACAGGAAAGTAGCGGGCGCGGTGTTTTCAAGAAAGGAAACGCAAGCAAGGCAGATCAGGATTATCGTTGTATGGCGGATACACACCCCAAAGGGTGCAACTGTTTTTAGAGTGTAGTATATGACAATATTCAGAGCTTCCGCGACGGAAAAATAAAAGATCTCACATTTTTCTGTCCACCATCTTTATTGGCGCATTCGGCTGAACCACAGTGGCATGGATGTTCCTCTCACCTCAACTCTAGCGTTTAGCTCTGCTGCCTCGAATGAATGACTGAACGCTGGCGTGTCGCGGGCCCGGATGGAACAGCGGTTCCGCCGTGACCCAGCAAAACGCACCACCCACGTTTCGCAATGTTACGAAAGGAGGCCAAGGGAAACGAGTCTTTCGACACGTGACCTGACACATCCTTGGTCTCTTTCAGACTATGGTGAAGAAGAACATGAAATTAGTCAATGGAAACATGACTGACTGATAGGCTGCAACTGAAAGCGTGGTATACGACACCGTGGCTGCAATAGAGTGTTTTCTCTCTCTCATGGGCTGGGGCGTCCGGCTTGCTGCTGAGCAAAATGAATGTCGAGGGTTCGATTCCTGACTGAAGCAAAGTAAATAGCTCCACTTATCGAAGCGTCGCCCAACCTTTCTGAGGAACTTTAGCCTAACTCATTCAATTTTTATTATACAGTGTGTTATCATTTGTCGGCCTTCATCGTTGCTTCGGGCGCTTATATATTGTACACAACTTCGCTTCTCGCTGTTAGTGAAAATGACTGATGGGACGGTCCCATGCCGTCCTTGAAATACCATCGCAGTTGTTTTTTTAAGCTTATAAAATGGTAAAAAAGAAGTGAAGGAAAATAGAGAGGCACAATGAACCTAAAGCGCGGACCTTGATTCAGCAAGGTTGAGGTCCTTGACTGAAGCCCCACTGTGCAAATGCGAATGAAATGCAATGGCGAGTGCGAACAAATGAAACTGTTATAAGGGGGCCATTGTCTGCTCATGCAGGTGACACTCACAAGAGAGAACTACGCTTTCATTTTTTTACGGTCTCGATTTATCCACCCCGAAAAAATAAGCAAAAAAAATCTAACTGTTTCCTTCGAGGTGTACTGCATTCTCGGCCTTTGTGGAAGCACTTGTTCCGTTCAGTTCAGGCACTGCACAAGAAGTTCATTTCTCTGCGGTAGATGCAAGCACGGAAAGGCGTAGGCCAGTGACTTCAGTTATTCACGCTCGTACAATAGCGTCGGTTGTACAGCAAAACGAATCCTGCAACAAACCGTCCATTTAAACCTGTCTGTCTCAACACTTTCACGCGAACGACGTTCAAAAGACACCGCGGTGTTACGTATTTGTGCAAGTGTGTGCGCCGTACCTTTTCTTCACCGCTCCTTGTGGCTGCAAAAGACCCGTGTTAAGTCACGTACGTGCTGCGACCGTCTCCAGACCTCCAAGAATGCAGCGCTTTTGTACAGAAGAAGCCTCGTGGTCAAAAGAAAAATGGTCGCTTCATTTAATAGTAGCTCACCGTTTATTGCCGGGAATATGTTCCGCTGGCCAAAGCTCCGCAGCTCGCATTCACATCTTACTATTTGACTTCGATTGTTTTCGCAATGAATACAGGAGCCCCCAGACTGCAATATTGTATAAGTTCTCTCTATCTATCTGTCTTTTTACGCCATATATTACACAACGCTCCTCGAAGCAGCCTCTGAGGAATACTATTGGATTGAGCTTTATCCGTGCTCTAAAATTGGTCACGCTCAATCTCAAAGCTGCCGCGCCGTTTGCCCGCTTCCTTTAAGCTTCTAGATAAAGCGCGCTGCAAGAAGAGCTTAGCTCGTGATTCTTGCGAATTTGTAACATTCGCTAGAATACTTAACGCAATCGCAATCTCGCGTCTTTATTCTGGCTCTCAGGATAGTAGACGTCACGCAACCCACCACAGAGATATTGCTACTATATAGGGTGTTTCATGTAAGTTGAACCAAGGATTAAAAAAAAGAAGTGGTTAGCCGTAGCTGAATGAAACCAACGACATATGGTGTGCCGTCATGTGGCGCTCCTCAGAGTATTTTTATATTACGCTTATTTGGTTAACTGATAAGTTAACCAATTACCAATTTTTGCGTAATTCCTCTTAGTATACTAAGAGGAACTACGCAAAAATATTTAACATTCACTTTGTGGCCCAGTGCGTTACGTTGCGTTGTAGAGGGGATTCAGAAACGACCGATCCAATTTTTTGTGCCAACGTATGTACATGCTGCGTGGCGTTTTTTTTTTTTTTCGGCGTTTAAAGAAAGCCCGCGAAATATGAAATAAAACCACGTGACGACCGTATTGCGCTACCGTATTGCGCTACCGTATTGCAGCGCTCTCAACCGCGCTTCGTGCGAAAGAATTGTGCGCGCGGACCGTGCCGAAGTGTCTGTCTGTGTAGCCGATTGCGCGGCACCGGGCATGGGCTACACAGTGCGTCAGCATCTCTGTTGGTGGCACACGAAAAGGAAGCGCCGTCGTCCCTGATAAGCGATAGTCTCGACGCACGGTTGACTGACTTAGTTTGAGTGTGCGTTTCTATAATCTTTTTTTTCATTCCTTATACCTTCACTAGATGTATGTAAAAAGGTGTAGCAGGTGGAAATACGTCTCATGTGTTTTCCGGTTATTGTGGCGAAACATTACATCGTTCTGGAAGCTCGGGCAGCAAAATTTGTGGCTGGAGTCCAGGTACATTTCTTATTGTGTTGAGTATAATAAACGACCGACGTTTCCTTTATCTGTTTATTGAGCACTTTCGGCGCTGAATACAGCCCCTGATAACAAGGGCAGCGCTAATATAAAGCGAGTAATCTATCTATCTATCTATCTATCTATCTATCTATCTATCTATCTATCTATCTATCTATCTATCTATCTATCTATCTATCTATCTATCTATCTATCTATCTATCTATCTATCTATCTATCTATCTATCTATCTATCTATCTATCTATCTATCTATCTATCTATCTATGCCACTAAGGCATTAAAGCAGAAGGAGCTATAGAAACTGGGCAAAATTATCTATCTATCTATCTATCTATCTATCTATCTATCTATCTATCTATCTATCTATCTATCTATCTATCTATCTATCTATCTATCTATCTATCTATCTATCTATCTATCTATCTATGCCACTAAGGCATTAAAGCAGAAGGAGCTATAGAAACTGGGCAAAATTACTTGTTAGGAAGGATAGCGTGAAATAAAACACGGCAGTTAAACACATCTCATTACGATAAATGCGAAAGGTGCCAGTAACAGATCATGCATAAACAAATCAAAGTGCAATAGACTGTAATAGCATACGCTATCGTCTTCAAGCTGTAGCTGTCAACGGGGCATCCGGTATACATAATGTATAGCGTTGTAGCGTTTGTCCACCGCAGAACGTGCGCTGGGCGCTGTGTTCACCGACGGCATCCACTTTATTTTTATTATTTAATTTTCTCTTTGACTCAGCAATGCACTGTAACCACGAAGTATTTACCAGAGCTCTCTGCTGTGCGCAATTATGCTTGCGCGAAGCCATTCGGAATGCTGATTCCGCCAGACAAGTGGCCGCTGCAGTTGCCACACACATTTATTCAGTACACATCCAGCGCCCGTACAAACTCGGCAAGAATCGCGCTGGAATTTGTCCTTCGCTTCTGGGAGAGTTTTCTGAAGGTCAGTGTGTTGTAATCGGATGCGTGCACTGACCATAACATGGATTAGCATTTTTGACGGGTACCGCGGAACGACGATTACAACATTTTGAAAACACAGATGTTTGCGCACTTATTGGGAGTTACGTTGGGCATTATTTATGTGCGGCTCTGCTAACAACCTTCTTCGGAAAACTCTACCATTTTGAATAGAATTCTTTGTTCTTTTCCCTTCTGTAACTCTGTGCTCCTGCTAATTTCAAGTGCCGAACGGCATGTACGTATCAGTGTGACATTGCGTTCCTGCCAGGAAAGTAGCGGACGCAGTGCGTACAAGATAACTGGCTGTTACTGTTTGGGAAAAAAAAGAAGCGCCGAATGGTGCAGTCTCTTCTTTTTTTCTTTAGGATGTGGCATTTGACCTATAGCCTCGATAAAGCTCAATATTGTATTAAGCTCAAGATTGTGTCGATAACATTGTGTACAAGATACCTTTCACGTGCGGAAAATCATACATAAGCCAGACTGGTAGATGTATTAATATTAGGTTAAGAGAACTTAAGTATGCGACAAAAATGCCACAGTCACCAGGACATTTGGCGACGCATTGCGCACGATGCGGCTGCGAGCCTATATTCAAAGAAACCAAGGCGTTGGCTAGATGCAGATCTAAAAAAGCACGTGAAATTTTGGAAGCGTATTTCATGCTGAAGAATTACTCGAGAGACCACGTCAGCACACCTTCTGCGACGCTGGGAGAAGCAGCTTTTAAATTCATAGACGGATGTTAGATCAAGCCATACTTGTCATTGTCAAATGAGATGTGCGTAGATTGTATTCTTTTTCGTCTTTCAACTCGTTTTCTTCTTATTTACAGCCACCCTTCGCGTATATATTTGACGTGCGCTAGCGAATAATAAACAGTAGAAAGTTTGCGCACATGTGTGTCTGTCTCTTTGTTGTCCTTCGTATAAACAGTATAGCGCACCAAGCAGAACGAGAACTAACCTCGAGTTAAAGACCCTTTGCGCTGCACCTCGACCGTTAACGCTGGACGTTTGGCACACGTAACAGCCAGCAGATTCGTCGGCAGGCAAGGCCTGTGATGGACTCCACTCGCGACCACCTGTCGGTGAGGAACGAAAGCTGTCATCGTTATGCAAGAACGGCGCGAACCCACCCGTACGACGCGTTAAAGCGAGGCGACGAAAGCTGGCTCGACGAAGCGTTTCTGGCTCCGCGAGCGACCTCATTCCTGCGTTTGCGAAAGGTTGCTCCAAATTCTCCAGCGTCATCGCAGCAGCCCGGAGGCACTCGCAAACGAAGGAGAGGTGCCGGGCACGTCTAAAAATACCAGAGACCGGGCCGCAGACGCGACGCACAGCCAACCCGGGGCACCAAAGATGCGTGCATTCCTTTTGGTGCACCGCACGATGGTCGGGCGAGAGAAAGACCGCATACGCTGCATCTTCCTTCCTCCTCCAGCGTCCCGAAAAAAAATTGTGGGCCCTATTCGAAAGCGAAAAGGCTTGGCAGAAGAGACACGAAGGAAGGCTAGCTTGCCGGCGAGCGAAAA
Organism: Dermacentor albipictus; assembly: GCF_038994185.2. Lineage (NCBI taxonomy): Eukaryota > Metazoa > Arthropoda > Arachnida > Ixodida > Ixodidae > Dermacentor > Dermacentor albipictus. The sequence continues at coordinate 136,162,590 of NC_091824.1, forward strand.
CGAGGGCGGCGCCGACGGAGTTGCAACAGCGCCGGCGCCGCATCGTCATCACGATCAATGAACTGAATGACGTCACAAGTAACCGTCGCCATGGAGACGGCTCTTCGCTCGATCGTCGGTGTGGCGGCGGCAGCCAACGCAAGCACTCCTCTCGAAAGTACAGACGACCTTCTCCCCTCTGCACTCCTGCATTGTCGCAATAACCGGCGGCCGGCGTGGCGGTGCTGGCGATGTAAACACACCTTCACCCTCGCTTCGACGGCAGCGGCAACGGCCTTGCCGACCTAGTGGCGCGTGTGTGCACCGCTGTGCACTGATAGCAGTTATACACCCTCCTCATCCAAGGTTCGGCGAGCGCGAACAGCTAGCATCACTGCAGACGAGAAACAGGAAGGCCGCGGTGTGTCGCATTGCAAATGAAAGCCAGCGGCTTCCGTTTGCACACCTGTTGCGTTCGGAGGGAAGAGAAACAACCGACACGTGGACAGTGAACCGAGTGTTGTGCATTCATTGAACACTGCGCGATCCACCCTTTTCCTGTGGCAGGCGGGCAATTGGTGGTTAATGGGAGTGGCGTTTTCGACATGTCTTGGGCGTGGTTCGCAATGCCATTTATTTCTGAGGTCCATTTATATACAGGGTAATGTATTTTAATGGAAACAGACTTATTAAAGATATCATGGGGTATATATTGCAATTATGTCACATCAGCTGGATTAAGTGAAGAGGCAGACTCTACTTCCAAGACAAACTGCAGTGATGTTTCCTAATTAAGACATTTTACCTACTATATTTAAATCTAGTAACGTTAGATTAAGTGTCGCAATTGCGTAATTGAAGTTTAACGTTAAAGAAGTAATCTCCACTTTGCGGGAATCCTCTACTTAGCATCAGTTTTGAAGGTCTGTGGCGAAATGCACTTATATTGCAGTCAACACAGTGAATCATATTAACTAAAACATCAATGCACACGATAGTGTACTTGAAGACCACGTCTCCCCTTTAAGAAAAATAGAATTTCGTCACGTACATGAAGCTAGTACCCATCGAACCTTTCTTAAGCCCTACAACTAAACCAACTGTGCGAGATGCGGGCTGGGGAAACGTTCCATCTCCGTCTGCTGGATTATCTTGCCTTCTATAGTCGGATACAACTTTAGAAAAAAGGGGGGCGTTTACTCCTCCGAGGCGGATGCACACGAGCATCCACCAATGGGCGCGCACTCTGGACCGACGTCATGCGCCGGACGGCCGGTGACTTCACCGCTTCGGTCATCTGGGCGGGGCCTCCCTTTTTATCTAAAGTTGTATCCGACTATAGGTCAATTTCAGCACCTCGTAATTTTTGGGTCGATTCGTTGTCAACGTATGATCACTAGGAAGCAGCGCTTTAGCCAGGGGTATATATTTACCCACGGTCAAAAAGCACTGGGCTAACCACAGGAAGGGCACAAGCGGCGTGAAACCATGAGGACAGCAACACAGAGTGGCAGAACGTACGCCTACTAACAAGTGAAATTTATTCCCGGAAAACATTCTCTCTTAAGCGCAGCCTACCATGACACTATCAAATGATCACACAACGACAGCACAATCACGAATCACTAGACAGACAGACAGAGAGACAGTCAGACAGACGGACGGGCAGGCGGGCGGGCGGGCGGACGGGCGGATGCTGCAGAGCAGCCGCCGCTCCCACGTCGGGACGGGTAGGTCGAGCCTCAATGCTGCGTCGCGTGCCCTCTGGACGGCCCTGAGTTGATGTAGAAGGTCTGAACTCCTGAGCATGGAGCTACATTCCTCTTTGGTCGTACGTTGAGGACCCTGTAATGAGGGACAGTGCCAGAGCATGTGATCTAACGTACAAGCGGCGCCACAATCTGGGCATGTTGGATCAAGGCCTTCGATGAACTGGCTGTGGGAATAAAGACTAGGGTATAACTTGGTATGAAGCATGCGGAGAGTAGATGCCTGTGCTCTAGAGAGCTTCTCATGAGGAAGGGGGGAGACCCGCGTGCCCTACTGATAATTTTTGACGATCTCATTAAAAGGGAGGAAAAAGCCCCTAAAGACTGCTAGATTGGAGTCCGAAGATGCCCCAGGCTGCCCAGCGCGATTAGTTCGCGCGCTCGGGCGTAGACGATCCCGTTCAGGTTGCCCATGGAGGCCTGAGGTGATCCGAGGTGAGCCGTAAACCAGGTGATTGAGCGAGGAGAAATATCCGTATGACCTAAAATGCGAATTACTTCAGCTGATACCGATCTGGACGCAAAGGCCCTTACCGCTGCTGGTCAGTCTGTGTAGATCTGTTGCGTAGAATAGTGAAGGAGAGCGAGGGCGATAGCTACCTGCTCAGCATTAGCGGGAGCGGCGTTCCTGATAGAAGCGGAGTGGAGAACAGTACCTGTGTGATCAACCATGATAGTCGAGACGTTGGCCGATCGACCGTACTGCGCCGCGTCTACGAAGCATGCAGACTCCGGGTTTGCACGAACGTTTTTGAGCAGGGCTTCACCCCTGGCCCTCAGCCTCCCCGCATTGCGCTGCGGGTGTGCGTTGTGAGGAAAAGGAGACACCGTAATGTAAGCCCTTTGCTCCTTATTGAGATTATGTTTGCGATCCTCTTCTAGAGCTGGACTACACCCTAAACGGCTAGGATGCTCCTGCTCGCGGTCGAGGAGGAGAGCCTGGCCATCTGAGCCGTATGCTGTGCCTCGATTATCTCTTCCAACGTGTGTCCATCGGTGTTGTGAATACTGTTGCACTTCAGGGGCGATCCCACCGTTAGCAACCAGTTTGTTGCGTTTGTAGGCGATCCCACTGCTAGCAACCTGTTTCTTGCGTACTCCAGGGTAGCGTACCGTACTGCTGCCGAGAAGTAGCGGCGCCTGCCTTTCGAAACTCGACCGACATCACTTATTGGGTAGCGTAGCGTTGTCGGCGGGCTGCAGGCATCCGGTAGACCATGGCGACCGAGCAAGGGCGAGACGAGGATTTGCTAGTGCGAAACTTGCACTGTTTATTCAAAGGTAGTTGAAAGAAAAATAGAAGAGCATGAGGTATCAAGTATGAAGTATATCAAAAGTACATTTCGGAGCCCCTTAAATAGGCTCTCTACAAGTGTGGGCGGGCTCTTGCTTCCGTCGAGGACACGTGACAGGCACAGAGAGAGGGCCCCTCCTCCTGCATTACCGAGCACGGGAAGGAGAAGTCGATCCTTTTTTCGACGAATCCTGGGAGAAGATCGGGTGAATGACCTCGTCGGCGCCGTGGGGTCCGGCCAAGTAGAAGGTAAGGAGATGACGTAGCACCCGCGGTGCCCGATCAAGTAGAAGGTAAGGGGATGACGTAGCACCCGCGGTGCCCGACCAAGTAGAGGGTAAGGGGATGACGTATCACCCGCGGTGCCCGACCAAGTAGAAGGTAAGGGGATGACTTATCACCCGCGGTGCTCGATCAAGTAGAGGGTAAGGGGATGACGTAGCACCCGCGGAGCCCGACCATACGTAACAATACCCGGTTGCATGAGCCGGTCCTTGCTAGTACGCGAAGGGACCCCTAGCACTATCTTGATGTTCTCGCGCATCTGGAGATTGAGGGTAGATGCGTGGAACTACCTTAGTAAATTATCTACCCTCCCTCGAGAGTTGGAGACTCTACAGTGATAAGCTGAACCATGCTTTCCGTTTTAGCTGGGATCGTGTTGATGGTCTGCCCATTAGTGCCTTAGCCTCTATAAGCATGCCAAGAACTTTGATTACCAGAGCTGGTGCGAAGCTTTCTGTTGACGTCTGAGAGGGGGACCCAGCCCTTACGTTTGACACCCCTTCTCTTGGCTCTGTACAGCAAAAGTTCCGACCTGCTCGGGGAGTCGGAGTCCGGTTCCACTAAGGAAAGCCTCGGTGTGATCCACAGTCTGTTGGAGTGCCTCCTCTACTGTACTCTCGCTGCCGCCCGTACACCAGACGGTGATGTCGTCGGTGTAAAGGATTATGTATGCCATCGACTTGTGAAAGCCTCTTGCAAAGCCCACAGAAAGCAGTGTTGAATAAAGGTAGTGAGACCACCAAACCTTGTGGCTTACCTTTGGAGCCAAGAATGAGGGGTTCTGATTTGATATTTATCTTAATCGTGGCCCTTCAGCTTTTGAGGAAGGACCTGATGAATGCATGGAATCTATGTCCCAAGGCGAAACTACAGATGTACTTGAGAATATGCATGTGCGAGAATTTGTCAACGGCTTCCGGCCGGCACTGTCGACCCAGGACACCATGAAGTTGATAAAACAATATTATCGACGTTCAGACGAGAGATGTCAGGACAAATCTGGGACTTGACCGGAAGGAAGCCTTTGACAAATTCTCGCACATGCATATTCTCAAATGTTGTAGTCATGTTGTACGGAAAGAGACCGTGTTCTTCAATGTGTTTAGAAATGCGGTTATGTGGAATTACTTTACTAAAAAAGGGGGTACCTTTACTAGTACAATTGTGAACACTGCACACCGGTGAGCCATCACTAGAGGAAATAATGAAGCAAAAGGAAAAGTTAAACGCAACTGGCGTTTTCTCCGGCCGCTACTTGTTTACGAGCATGCAGACCACGAACAAGCATACGAACTGAACCCCTCTCCTGGTCTCGAGTCAATCGCGCGGGCACCGAATCGATGAGAAAATTGGCCTTCACACCCTAGACGATGCTGATAACTACCACCATCCAAAAGGTGCGAAAAAGGCAGTAAAATGTTGACCACCGAATAGCTGTCAAGTCTCAAGATTGATTTGGCGGCGCTTTAGGAGTGTGTGTGAGGAGGGGTGGCGTGGGCGGGGGGGGGGGGGATATGCCGCTAAATGTCGGGGGAAGAGGCGCCCCCCCCCCCTGGGTACGTGTCTGATCTCAAATCAAGATTCTGCTTGAGTAAGAAGTCGAATGACAAAGGTAAGAAGTTTCCCCCCAAGTTTAACCGCTTGGTCACATGGCATCTTACCCTCCCTTGCGGACGTCCGTCCGGTAAACCTTCCTCTCTTTCCTTGTTCATTTCTCT